>NW_027476531.1:0-195239 GCF_051020955.1 Megalopta genalis | reverse complement strand
TGCGAAACAATCGAGTTAGCTTCAAATCCATGCGAAACACATGATTTAGCTTCAAATCAATGCGAAGCAGAAGGCTGATCTTCAAATCAATTCGAAACAAATGGTTTAGCTTCAAATACTTGTTTTATACATGATTTAACTTCAACTGCATGCGAATCAAACGAGTTAGATTCAAATCCATGCGAAACACATGATTTAGCTTCAAATCAATGCGAAACAGAAGGCTGATCTTCAAATCAATTCGAAACAAATGGTTTAGCTTCAAATACTTCTGATATACATGATTTAGCTTCAACTGCATGCGAATCCAACGAGTTAGCTTCAAATCCATGCGAAAACATGATTTAGGTTCAAAATCATGCGAAACACATGGTTTAGCTTCAAATCAATGCGAAGTAGAAGGCTGATCTTCGAAATCACGCGAAACAAATGGTTTAGCTTCAAATACTTGTGATATACATGATTTAGCTTCATATCAATGCGAAACACATGATTCAGCTTCAAATCAATGCGAAGAAGAAGACTTATCTTCGTATCCATGCGAAACAAATGGTTTATCTTCAAATCCATGCGAAACAGATGGTTTAGCAACAAATACTTGTGATATACATGATTTAGCTTGAACTGCATGCGAAACAAACGAGTTAGCTTAAAATCCATGCGAAGCAAATGATTTAGCTTTAAATTCATTCGACACACATGGGTTAGATTCAATTCCATGCGAAACGTACAGTTTAGCTTCAAATACTTGTTTTATACATGATATAGCTTCAACTGCAGGCGAAACAACCGAGATAGCGTCAAATCCATTCGAAACACATGGTTTAGATTCCAATCAATTCGATGTTGAAGGCATAGCTTCAAATCCTTGCAAAATATATGACTTACCTTCAAATACTTGCAATATGGATGAAATAATTTGAAATGCAGACGAAACAAACGAGTTTGCTTCTAATACAAGCGAAACACATGATTCAGGTTCAAATCAATGCGAAGTAGATGGCTTAGCTTCAAATCCATGCGAATCAAATGGTGCAGCTTCAAATACTTGTGATATACATGATTTAGCTTCAACTGCATGCGAAACAAACTAGTTAGATTCAAATCGAAACGAAACACATGATTTAGCTTCATATCAATGCGAGGTAGAAGGCTTTGCTTCAAATTCAAGCGAAACACATGATTCAGCTTCAAATCAATGCGAAGTAGAAGGCTTAGCATCAAATCCATGCGACACCATCTATTTAGCTTCTTATATTTGTGATATAAGTGATATAGCTTCAAATGCAGGCGAAACAAACGAGTTAGCTTCAAATCCAAGCGAAACACATGATTTAGCTTCAAATCAATGCGAAGTAGAAGGCTTAGCTTCAAATCCATGCCAATCAAACGGTTTAGCTTCAAATACCTGTGATATACATGATTTAGCTTCAAATGCATGCGACATAAGCTAGTTAGCTTCAAATCGAAGCAAAACACATGATTCAGCTTCATATCAGTGCGAGGTCGAAGGCTTAGTTTCAAAATCAAGCGAAACACATGATTCAGCTTCAAATCAATGCGACGAAGAATGTTTAGCTTCAAACCCAAGCGAAACAAAATGTTTAGCTTCTAATACTTGTGATATACATGATTTAGCTTCAAGTGCATGCTAAACAAACGAGTTAGCTTCAAATCGAAGCGAAACACATGTTTTAGCTACATATCCGTGCGATGTAGAAGTTTGAGCTTCAAATTCATGCGAAACATATGGTTTAAGCTTAATATTCATGCGATACGAATGGTGCAGCTTCAAATACTTGTGATATACACGATTTAGCTTCAACTGTATGTGAAACAAACGAGTTAGATTCAAATCCATGCGAAACACAACATTTAGGTTCAAAATCATGCAAAACACATGGTTTAGCTTCAAATCAATGCGAAGTAGAAGGCTGATCTTCGAAATCACGCGAAACAAATGGTTTAGCTTCAAATACTTGTGATATACATGATTTAGCTTCATATCAATGCGAAACACATGATTCAGTTTCAAATCAATGCGAAGAAGAAGGCTTATCTTCGTATCCATGCGAAACAAATGGTTTATCTTCAAATCCATGCGAAACAGATGGTTTTGCAACAAATACTTGTGATATACATGATTTAGCTTCAACTGCATGCGAAACAAACGAGTTAGCTTAAAATCCATGCGAAGCAAATGATTTAGCTTCAAATTCATTCGACACACATGGGTTAGATTCAATTCCATGCGAAACGTACAGTTTAGGTTCAAATACTTGTTTTATACATGATTTAGCTTCAACTGCAGGCGAAACAACCGAGATAGCGTCAAATCCATTCGAAACACATGGTTTAGATTCCAATCAATTCGATGTTGAAGGCATAGCTTCAAATCCATGCAAAATATATGACTTACCTTCGAATACATGCAATATGGATGAAATAATTTGAAATGCAGACGAAACAAACGAGTTAGCTTCTAATCCAATCGAAACAAATGATTTAGATTTAAAGTCATGCGAGAGACATGCTTTAGCTTCAAATTCATGCGAAACACATGGTTTAGATACATATACTTGTGGTATACATGATTTAGCTTCAACTGCATGCGAAACAAACTAGTTAGCTTCAAATCGAAACGAAACACATGATTTAGCTTCATATCAATGCGAGGTAGAAGGCTTTGCTTCAAATTCAAGCGAAACACATGATTCAGCTTCAAATCAATGCGAAGTAGAAGGCTTAGCATCAAATCCATGCGACACCATCTATTTAGCTTCTTATATTTGTGATATAAGTGATATAGCTTCAAATGCAGGCGAAACAAAGGAGTTAGCTTCAAATCCAAGCGAAAGAAATGATTTAGCTTCATATCCATGCGAAATAGAAGGCTTAGTTTCAAATCCATGTGAAAAAAATGGTTTAGGTTCAAATACTTGTGATATACATGATTTAGCTTCAACTGTATGTGAAACAAACGAGTTAGATTCAAATCCATGCGAAAAACATGATTTAGCTTCAAATCAATAGGAAGTAGAAGGCTGAACTTCGAATCCATGCGAAAGAAATGGTTTAGCTTCAGTTACTTGTTTTATATATGATTTAAGCTTCTACTGCATGCAAAACAAACGAGTTAGCTTCTAATAGAAGCGAAACACATGATTCAGGTTCAAATCAATGCGAAGTAGATGGCTTAGCTTCAAATCCATGCGAATCAAATGGTGCAGCTTCAAATACTTGTGATATACATGATTTAGCTTCAACTGCATGCGAAACAAACGAGTTAGCTTCAAATCGAAGCAAAACATATGTTCTAGCTACATATCCATGCGATGTAGAAGTTTGAGCTTCAAATTCATGCGAAACACATGGTTTAGCTTAATATTCATGCGATACCAATGGTGCAGCTTCAAATACTTGTGATATACACGATTTAGCTTCAACTGTATGTGAAACAAACGAGTTAGATTCAAATTCATGCGAAACACATGGTTTAGATACATATACTTGTGGTATACATGATTTAGCTTCAACTGCATGCGAAACAAACTAGTTAGCTTCAAATCGAAACGAAACACATGATTTAGCTTCATATCAATGCGAGGTAGAAGGCTTTGCTTCAAATTCAAGCGAAACACATGATTCATCTTCAAATCAATGCGAAGTAGAAGGCTTAGCATCAAATCCATGCGACACCATCTATTTAGCTTCTTATATTTGTGATATAAGTGATATAGCTTCAAATGCAGGCGAAACAAACGAGTTAGCTTCAAATCCAAGCGAAAGACATGATTTAGCTTCATATCCATGCGAAATAGAAGGCTTAGTTTCAAATCCATGTGAAAAAAATGGTTTAGCTTCAAATATTTGTGATAAACATCATTTAGCTTCAACTGCATGCGAAACAAACGAGTTAGCTTCAAATCCATGCCAAACACATGATATAGCTTCAAATCAATGCGAAGTAGAAGGCTTATCTTCGAATAAATGCGAAACTAATGGTTTAGCTTCAAATACCTGTGACATACATGATATAGCTTCAACTGCATGCGAAACAAACGAGTTAGCTTCAAATCCAAAGGACACATATGATTTAGGTTCAAATCAATGCGAAGTAGATGGCTTAGCTTCAAATCCATGCGAAACAAATGGTTTAGCTTCAAATACTTGTGATATACATTATTTAGCTTCAACTGCATGCGAAACCAACGAGTTAGTTTCAAATCCATGCGAAACACGTGATTTAGATTCAAATCAATGCGAAGGAGAATGCTTAGATTCAAATCCATGCGAATCAAATGGTTTAGCTTCAAATACTAGTGATATACATGATTTAGATTCAATTGCATGCGAAACAAATGAGTTAGCTGCAAATCCATGCAAAGCACATAATTTAGCCTCAAATCAATGCGAAGTAGAAGGCTTAGCTTCAAATCCATGCGAAACGAATGATTGACATTCAAATATTTGCGAATATAAGTGATATAGCTTCAAATGCTGGCGAAACAAACGAGTTAGCTTCAAATCCATGCAAAACACATGATTTAGATTCAAATCAATGCGAAGTAGAAGGCATAGCTTCAAATCCAAGCGAAACACATGATTTAACTCCAAATCAATGCGATATAGAAGGTTTAGCTTCAAATCCAAGCGATACACATGATATCGCTTCAAATCAATACGAAGTAGAAGGCTTATCTTCGAATCCATGCGAAACAAATGGTTTAGCGTCAAATACTTGTGATATACATGATTTAGCATCAAATACAGGCGAAATACATGATTTAGCTTCAAAATCATTCGTAACACATGGCTTAGCTTAATATTCATGCGTAGCAAATGGTTCAGCTGAAAATACTTGTGATATACATGATTAAGCTTCAACTGCATGTGAAACAAACATGTTCGCTTCAAATTCAAGCGAAACACATGATTCAGCTTCAAATCATTGCGAAGTAGAAGGCTTAGTTACAAATGCATGCGAAACAAATGGTTCAGCTTCAAATATTTGTGATATACATGATTTAGATTCAAATCCAGGCGAAACAACCGAGTTAGTTTCAAATCCGTGCGAAACACGTGATTTAGCTTAATAATCATGCGAAGCGAATGGTTTAGCTTCAAATACTTGTGATATACATAATTTAGCTTCCACTGCATGCGTAGCAAGCGAGTTAGCTTCAAATGCAAGCGAAAGACATGATTTAGCTCAAATCAATGCGATGTAGAAGGTTTAGCTTCAAATCCATGCGAAACAAATGATTTAGCTTCAAACACTTGCGATATAAGTGATATAGCTTCAAATGCAGACGAAACAAACGTGTTGGCTTCAAATCCAAGCGAAACACATGATTTAACTTCAAATCAATGCGATATAGAAGGTTTAGCTTCAAATCCAAGCGATACACATGATATCGCTTCAAATCAATACGAAGTAGAAGGCTTATCTTCGAATCCATGCGAAACAAATGGTTTAGCTTCAAATACTTGTGATATACATGATTTAGCATCAAATACAGGCGAAATACATGATCTGGCTTCAAATTCATTCGTAACACTTGGCGTAGCTTAATATTCATGCGTAGCAAATGGATCAGCTGCAAATACTTGTGATATACATGATTTAGCTTCAACTGCATGTGAAACAAACATGTTCGCTTCAAATTCAAGCGAAACACATGATTCAGCTTCAAATCAATGCGAAGTAGTAGGCTTAGTTACAAATGCATGCGAAACAAATGGTTCAGCTTCAAATATTTGTGATATACATGATTCAGATGCAAATGCAGGCGAAACGAACGAGTTAGCTTCAAATCCATGCGAACCACATGATTTAGCTTCAAATCAATGCGAAGCAGAAGGCTTAGCTTCAAATCCATGCGAAACGAATGGTTTAACTACAAATACTTGCGAATATAAGTGATATAGCTTCATATGCAGGTGAAACAATTGAGTTAGCTTCAAATCCATGCGAATCACATGATTGACCTTCAAATCAAAGCGAAGTAGAAGGCTTACCTTCAAATCCATGCGAAACGTATGGTTTAGCTTTAAATACTTGCGAATATAAGTGATATAGCTTCAAATGCAGGAGAAACATACGAGTGAGCATCAAATACAAGCGAAACACTTGATTTAGCTTCAAATCAATGCAAAGTAGAAGGCTTATCATCAAATCCATGCGAAACAATTGGTTTAGCTTCAAATACTTGTGATATACATGATTTAGCTTCAACAGCATGCAAAACTAACGAGTTAGCTTCAAATCCATGCGAAACTCATGATTTAGCTTCAAATTTATTCGAAACATATGGTTTAGCAGAATATTCATTCGAAACAAATGGTTCAGCTTCAAATACTTGTGATATTCATGACTTAGCTTCAACTGCATGCGAAACAAACGAGTTAGCTTCAAATCCATGCGATACACATGATTTAGCTTCAAATCTATGCGAAATAGAAGGCTGATCATCGAATCCATGCGACACAAATGTATTAGCTTCAAATATGTGTGATATACATGATTTTGCTTCAAATGCAGGAGAAACAAACGAGTTAGCTTCAAATCCACACGAAATACATGATTTAGCTTCAAATCAATGCGAAGTATAAGGCTTATCTTCAAATCCATGCGAAACTAATGGTTTAGCTTCAAATACTTGCGATATACATGATTTAGCTTCAACTGCATGTGAAACAAACGAGTTAGCTTCAAATCCAAGCGAAACACGTGATTTAACGTCAAATCAATACGAAGAAGAAGGCTTATCTACAAATACATGCGAAACAAATTGTTTAGCTTCCAATACTTGTGATATACATGATTTAGCTTCAACTGCATGCGAAACAAACGAGTTAGCTTCAAATCCATGCTAAACACATGATTTAGCTGCAAATCAATCCGAAGCAGAAGGCTGATCTTCGAATCCATGCGAAACAAATGGTTTAGATTCAAATACTTGTGATATACATGATTTAGCTTCAACTGCATGCGAAACAAACGAGTTAGCTTCAAATCCATGCGAAACACATGATTTAGCTTCAAATCAATGCGAAGTAGATGGCTTAGCTTCAAGTTAATAAGAAACAAATCAATAATGTTCAGATAATTGCGATATAAGTGGTATAGCTTCAAATGCAGGCGAAGCAAATGAGTTTGCTTCCAATCCATGCGAACCACATGATTTAGCTTCAAATCAATGCGAAGTAGAAGGCTTATCATCAAATCCATGCGAATTAAACGGGTTAGCTTCAAACGCTTTTGTTATACATGATTTAGCTTCAACTGCATGCAAAACGAACGAGGAAGCTTCAAATCCATGCGAAACACATGATATAGCTTCAAATCAATGCGAAGCAGAAGTCTGATCTTCGAATCCATGCGAAACAAACGGTTCAGATTAAAATACTTGTGATATACATGATTTAGCTTCAACAGCATGCGAAACAAACGAGTTAGCTTCAAATCCAGTGAAAAATATGATTTAACGTCAAACCGACGTGAAGTAGAAGTCTTAGCTTCAAATCCAAGCGAAACAAATTATTTAGCTTCAAATCAATGCGAAGTAGAAGGCGTTGTTTCAAATCCTTGCGAAACAAATGGTTTAGCTCCAAATACTTGTGATATACATGATTTAGCTTCAACTGCATATGAAACAAACGAGTTAGCTTCAAATCCATGCGAAACACATGATTTAGCTTCAAATCAATGCGAAGTAGAAGGCTTAGCTTCAAGTTAATAAGAAACAAATCAATAATCTTCAGATAATTGGGATATAAGTGGTATAGCTTCAAATGCAGGCGAAGCAAATGAGTTTGCTTCCAATCCATGCGAACCACATGATTTAGCTTCAAATCAATGCGAAGTAGAAGGCTTATCATCAAATCCATGCGAATCAAACGGGTTAGCTTCAAACACTTGTGATATACATGATTTAGCTTCAACTGCATGCAAAACAAACGAGTAAGCTTCAAATCCATGCGAAACACATGATTTAGCTTCAAATCAATGCGAAGCAGAAGTCTGATCTTCGAATCCATGCGAAACAAACGGTGCAGATTAAAATACTTGTGATATACATGATTTAGCTTCAACAGCATGCGAAACAAACGAGTTAGCTTCAAATCCATGCTAAACACATGATTTAGCTGCAAATCAATCCGAAGCAGAAGGCTGATCTTCGAATCCATGCCAAACAAATGTTTTAGATTCAAATACTTGTGATATACATGATTTAGCTTCAACTGCATGCGAAACAAACGTGTTAGCTTCAAATCCATGAGAAACACATGATTTAGCTTCAAATCAATGCGAAGTAGAAGGCTTAGCTTCAAGTTAATAAGAAACAAATCAATAATCTTCAGATAATTGCGATATAAGTGGTATAGCTTCAAATGCAGGCGAAGCAAATGAGTTTGCTTCCAATCCATGCGAACCACATGATTTAGCTTCAAATCAATGCGAAGTAGAAGGCTTATCATCAAATCCATGCGAATCAAACGGGTTAGCTTCAAACACTTGTGTTATACATGATTTAGCTTCAACTGCATGCAAAACAAACGAGTAAGCTTCCAATCCATGCGAACCACATGATTTAGCTTCAAATCAATGCGAAGTAGAAGGCTTATCATCAAATCCATGCGAATCAAACGGGTTAGCTTCAAACACTTGCGATATACATGATTTAGCTTCAACTGCATGCAAAACAAACGAGTAAGCTTCAAATCCATGCTAAACACATGATTTAGCTGCAAATCAATGCGAAGCAGAAAGCTGATCTTCGAATCCATGCGAAACAAATGGTTTAGCTTCAAATACTTGTGATATACATGATTTAGCTTCAACTGCATGCGAAACAACGAGTTAGCTTCAAATCCATGCTAAACACATGATTTTGCTTCAAATCAGTGCGAAGAAGAAGGGTAATCTTCGATTCCATGCAAAACAAATGATTTAGCTTCAAACACTTGTGACATACATGATTTAGCTTCAATAGCATGCGAAACAAACGAGTTAGCTTCAAAAACCATGCGAAAAACATGATTTAGCTTCAAATCAATGCGAAGTAGAAGGCTTATCTTCAAATCCATGCGAAACAAATCGTTTAGCTTCGAATACTTGTGATATACATGATTTAGTTTCAACTGCATGCGAGACAATCGAGTTAGCATCAAATCCATGCGAAAAACATGATTTAGATTCAAATCAATGCGAAGTAGAAGGATTATCTTCGTATCCATGCAAAACAAATGGTTTAGATTCAAATACTTGTGATATACATCATTTAGCTTCAACTGCATGCGAAACAAACGAGTTTGTTTCGAATCCAGGCGAAACACATGATTTAGATTCAATTCAATGCGAAGTTGAAGGCTTAGCATCAAATGCATGCGACACAAATTATTTAGCTTCATATAATTGCGATATAAGCGATATAGCTTCAAATGCAGGCGAAACAAACGAGTGAGCTTCAAATCCAAGCGTAACACATGATTTAACGTCAAATCCACGCGAAGTTGAAGGCTTAGATTCAAATCCATGCGAAACAAATGGTTTAGCTTCAAATAATTGTTTAATTCATGATTTAGCTTCAACTGCATGCGAAACAAACGAGTTAGTTTCAAATCCAAGTGAAACAAATGATTTAGCTTCAAATCAATGCGATGTAGAAGGCTGACCTTCGAATCCACACGAAACAGATGGTTTAGCTTCAAATACTTGTAATATACATGAGTTGGCTTCAACAGCATGCGAAACAAACGTGTTAGCTTCAAATCCTTGCGAAACACATGATTTAGATTCAATTCAATGCGATGTAGAAGGATTATCTTCGAATCCATGCAAAACAAATGGTTTAGCTTCAAACAATTGTGATATACATGATTTAGCTTCAACTGCATGCGAAACAAACGAGCTAGCCTCAAATCCATGCGAAACACGTGATTTAGCATCAAATCAACGCGAAGTCTGAAGGCTTAGCGTCAAATCCATGCGAAACGAACGATTTAGCTTCACATACTTGTGGATAGAAGTGATATAGCTTGAAATGCAGGCGAAACGAACGAGTTAGCTTCAATTCCATGCAAAACACATGATTTAGCTTCAAATCAATGCGAAGTAGACGGCTTAGCTTCAAATCCATGCGAAACAATTCGATTAGCTCCAAATACTTGTGATATACATGATTTAGCTTCAACATCATGCGAAACAAACGAGTTAGCTTCAAATCCATGCGAAAGACATGATATAGCATCAAATCAATGCGAAGTAGGAGGCTTATATTCAAATCCATGCGAAACAATTCGTTTAGCTTCAAAGACCTGTGATATACATGATTTAGCTTCAACTGCATGCGAAACAGACGAGATCGCTTTAAATCCATGCGAAACACATGATTTAGCTCCAAATCAATGCGAGGTAGAAGGCTTAGCTTCAAATCCATGCGAATCAAACGGTTTAGCTTCAAATACTTGTGATATACTTGATTTAGCTTCAACAGCATGCGAAACAAACGAGTTAGCTTCAAAAACCATGCGAAAAACATGATTTAGCTCCAAATCGATGCGAAGTAGAAGGATTAACTACGAATCCATGCGAAACAAATGGTTTAGCTGCAAATACTTGTGATATACATGATTCAGCATCAACTGCATGCGAAACAAACAAGTTAGCTTCAAATCCATGCGAAACACATGATTTAGATTCAAATCAATGCGAAGTGGAAGACTGATCTTTGAATCAATGCGAAACAAATGGTTTAGCTTCAAATACTCGTGATATACATAATTTAGCTTCAACTGCATGCGAAACAAACGAGTTAGCCTCAAAACCATGCGAAACACATGATTTAGCTTCAAATTCATGCGAATCAATTGGTTTAGCACCAAATACTTGTGATATACATGATATAGCTACAAATGCATGCGAAACAATTGAGGTAGCCTAAAATCCATGCCAAACACATGATTTTGCTTCAAATTAATGCGAAACACATGATTTAGATTCAAATCAAAGCGAAGTAGATGGCTTATATTCATATCCATGCGAAACAGATGGTTCAGTTTCATATACTTGTGATATTCATGATTTAGCTTCAACTGCATGCGAAACAAACGAGTTAGCTTCAAATCCATGCGAAACACATGATTTAGCTTCAAATCAATGCGAAGTAGAAGGCTGATCTTCGAATCTATGCGAAACAAATGGTTTTGCTTTAAACACTTGTGATATTCATGATTTAACTACAACTGCATGCGAAACAAACGAGTTTGTTTCGAATCCAGGCGAAACACATGATTTAGATTCTATTCAATGCGAAGTTGAAGGCTTAGCATCAAATGCAAGCGACACAAATTATTTAGCTTCATATACTTGCGATATAAGCGATATAGCTTCAAATGCAGACGAAACAAACTAGTGAGCTTCAAATCCAAGCGTAACACATGATTTAACGTCAAATCAACGCGAAGTTGAAGGCTTAGATTCAAATCCATGCGAAACAAATGGTTTAGCTTCAAATAATTGTTTAATACATGATTTAACTTCAACTGCATGTGATACAAACGAGTTAGCTTAAAATCCAAGAGGAACACGTGATTTAGCTTCAAAACAATGCGAAGTAGAATGCTGAGTTTCAAATCAATGGGAATAAAATGGTTTAGCTTCAAATACTTGTGATATACATGATTTGGCTTCATCATCATGCGAAACAAACGAGTTAGCTTTAAATCCAAGCGAAACAAATTATTTAGCCTCAAATCAATGCGAAGTAGAAGGCGTGGTTTCATATCCATGCGAAACAAATGGTTTAGCTTCAAATGCTTGTGATATACATAATTTAGCTTCAACTGCATGCGAAACAAACGAGTTAGCTTCAAATCCATACGGAACACATGATTTAGCTTCAAATCAATGCGAAGTAGAAGGCTTAGCTTCAAATCCATGCGAAACAATTCGTTTAGCTTCAAATACTTGTGATATTCATGATTTAACTTCAACTGCATGTGATAAAAACGAGTTAGCTTAAAATCCAAGCGGAACACGTGATTTAGCTTCAAAACAATGCGAAGTAGAATGCTGAGTTTCAAATCAATGGGAATAAAATGGTTTAGCTTCAAATACTTGTGATATACATGATTTAGCTTCAACATCATGCGAAACAAACGAGTTAGCTTCAAATCCATGAGAAACACATGATTTAGCTTCAAATACTTGTGATATACATAATTTAGCTTCAACTGCATGCGAAACAAACGACTTAGCCTCAAAACCATGCGAAACACATGATTTAGCATCAAACCAATGCGAAGAAGAAGGGTGATCTTCGAATCCATGCTAATCAAATGGTTCTGATCCAAATACTTGTGATATACATGATTTTGCTTCAACTGCATGCGAAATAATCGAGTTAGCTTCAAATCCAAGCGAAACACATGATTTGGTTACAAATTCATGCAAAGTAGAAGGCGTAGCTTCAAATACATGCGAAACACATGAATTAGATTCAAATCAATGCGAATCACATGATTTAGCTTCAAATCAATGCGAAGTAGAAGGGTTATCTTCGAATCCATGCGAAACAAATGGTTTAGCTTCAGAGACATGTGATATACATGATTTAGCTTCAACTGCATGCGAAACAGACGAGATCGCTTTAAATCCATGCGATGCACATGATTTAGCTTCAAATCAATGCGAAGTAGAAGGCTTATCTTCAAATCCTTGCGAAACAAATCGTTTAGCTTCAAATACTTGTGATATACATGATTTAGCTTCAACTGCATGCGATACAAACGAGTTAGCTTCAAATCCATGCGAAACACGTGATTTAGCTTCAAATCAATGCGAAGTATAAGTCTTAGCTTCAAATCCATGCGAATCAAATGGTTTAGCTTCAAATTCTTGCGATATACATGATTTAGATTCAACAGCATGCGAAAGAAACGAGTTAGCTTCAAATCCATGCGAAACACATGATTCAGCTTCATATCAATGCGAAGTAGAAGGCTTATCTTCAAATCCATGCGAATCAAATGTTTGACCTTCAAATACTTGGGATATACATGATTCAGCTTCAACTGCATGCGTAACAAACGAGTTAGCTTCAAATCTATGCGAAATACATGATTTAGCTTCAAATTCATTCCAAACACATGGTGTAGCGTGATATTCGTGCGGAACAAATGGTTCAGCTTCAAATCCTTTTCATATACATGATTTAGCTTCAACTGCATGTGAAACGAACGTGTTAGCTTCAAAAACAAGAGAAACACATGACTCAGTTTCAAATAAAAGCGAAGTAGATGGCAAAGCATCAAATCCATGCGAATCAAATGGTTTAGCTTCAAATACTTGTGATAAACATGATTTGGCTTCATCATCATGCGAAACAAACGAGTTAGCTTAAAATCCAAGCGAAACAAATTATTTAGCCTCAAATCAATGCGAAGTAGAAGGCGTGGTTTCATATCCATGCGAAACAAATGGTTTAGCTTCAAATGCTTGTGATATACATAATTTAGCTTCAACTGCATGCGAAACAAACGAGTTAGCTTCAAATCCATACGGAACACATGATTTAGCTTCAAATCAATGCGAAGTAGATGGCTTATTTGGAAATCCATGCGAATCAACTGGTTTAGCTTCAAACACCTGTGATATACATGATTTAGCTTCAACTGCATGCAAAACAAACGAGTTATCTTCAAATCTATGCGAAACACATGATTTAGCTCCAAATCAATGCGAAGTGGAAGGCTTATCTTCAAATCCATGCGAAACAAGTGGTTCAGCTTCAAATACTTGTGATGTGCATGATTTAGTTTCAAATGCAAACGAAACGAACGAGTTAGCTTCAAATCCATGCGAAACACATGATTTAGCTTCAAATACTTGTTTGATACATGAATTGCGAAACAAACTAGTTAGTTTCAAATCCAAGCGAAACACATGACTTAGCTTCTTATCAATGCGAAGTAGAAGGCTGATCTTCGAATCCTTGCGAAACAAATGGTTTAGCTTCAAATACTTGTGATATACATGATTTAGCTTCAACAGCATGCAAAACTAATGAGTTAGCTTCTAATCCATGCGAAACACATGATTTAGCTTCCAAACACATGGTTTAGCGTGATATTCGTGCGAAACAAATGGTTCAGCTTCAAATCCTTTTGATATACATGATTTAGCTTCAACTGCATGTGAAACGAACGTGTTGGCTTCAAAAACAAGAGAAACACATGATTCAGTTTCAAATAAAAGCGATGTAGATGGCATAGCATCAAATCCATGCGAATAAAATGGTTTAGCTTCAACTACTTGTGATATACATAATTTAGCTTCAACTGCATGCGATACAAACGAGTTAGCTTCAAATCCATGCGAAACATGTGATTTAGCTTCAAATCAATGCGAAGTATAAGTCTTAGCTTCAAATCCATGCGAATCAAATGGTTTAGCTTCAAATTCTTGCGATATACATGATTTAAATTCAACAGCATGCGAAAGAAACGAGTTAGCTTCAAATCCATGCGAAACACATGATTCAGCTTCAAATGAATGCGAAGTAGAAGGCTGATCTTCGAATCCATGCGAAACGAATGGTTTAGCTTCAAATACTTGCGAATATAAGTGATATAGCTTCAAATGCAAGCGACACAAACGAGTTAGCTTCAAATCCAAGCGAAACACATGATTTAGATTCAAATCAATGCGAAGTAGAAGGCTTAGCTTCAAATCCAGCGAAACGAATGATTTAGCTTCAAATACTTCCGAATATCTCTGATATAGCTTCAAATGCAGGTGAAACAAACGAGTTAGCTTTAAATCCAAGCAAAAACATGATTTACCTTCAAATCAATGCGAATTAGGAGGCTGATCTTCGAATCCATGCGAAACAAATGGTTTAGATTCAAATACTTGTGACATACTTGATATTGCTTCAACAGCAAGAGAAACAAACGAGTTAGCTTCAAATCCATGCGAAACACATGATTTAACATCGAATCAATGCAAAGTAGAAGGCTTACCTACGAATCCACACGAAACAGATGGTTTAGCTTCAATTATATGTGATATGCATGATTCAGCTTCAAATGCATGCGAAACAAACGAGTTAGCATCAAATCCGTTCAAAACACATGATTTAGCATCAAATTCATTCGAAAGACACGGTTTAGCGTACTATTCATGGGAATCAAATGGTTCAGATTCAAATACTTGTAATATACATCATGTAGCTTCAAATGCAGGCGAAACAAACGAGTCAGCTTCAAATCCATGCGAAACACATGATTTATCTTCAATTCAATACGAAGTAGAAGGCTTACCTTCGAATCCATGCGAAACAAATGGTTTAGCTTCAAATACTTGTGATGTACATGATTTAGCTGCAAATGCAGGCGAAACAAACGAGTTAGCTTCAAATCGATGCGAAACACATGATATAGCTTAAAATCAATGCGAAGCCGATGGCTGATCGTCGAATCCATGCGAAACAAATGGTTTAGCTTCTACTACTTGTGATATATATGATTTAGCTGCAACTGCATGCGAAACAAACGAGTTAGCTTCAAATACAAGCGAAACACATGATTCGGGTTCAAATCAATGCGAAGTAGAAGGCTTAGTTTCAAATCCATGCGAATCAATTGTTTTAGCACCAAATACTTGTGATATACATGATTTTGCTTCAAATGCAGGCGAAACGAACGAGTAAGCTTCAAATCCATGCGAAACACATGATTTAGATTCAAATCAATGCGAAGTAGAAGACTTAGCTTCAAATACATGAGAAACATATGGTTAGCTTCAAATACTTAAGATATACATGATTTAGATTCAAATGCAGGCGAAAGAAACGAGTTAGCTTCAAATCCTTTCGAAACACATGATTTAGTATCAAATCAATGCGAAGCAGAAGGCTTAGCGTCAAATCAATGCGAAACGAATGGTTTAGCTTCAAATACTTGCGAATATAAGTGATATAGCTTCAAATGCAAGCGACACAACCGAGTTAGCTTCAAATCCATGCGAAACACATGATTTAACTTCCAATCATTGTGAAGTAGAAGGCTTAGCTTCAAATGTATGTGAAACAAATGGTTCAGCTTCAAATACTTGTGATATACATGATTTAGATTCAACTTCATGCAAAACCAACGAGTTAGTTTCAAATCCAAGCGAAACACACGATTTAGAATCAAATCAATGCGATGTAGAAGGCTTAGTTTCAAATCCAGCGAAACGAATGATTTACCTTCAAATACTTGCGAATATCACTGATATAGCTTCAAATGCAGGCGAAACAATCGAGTTAGCTTCAAATCCTAGCGATAGACATGATTTTGCTTCAAATCAATGCGAAGTAGAAGGCTTAGCGTCAAATCCATGCGAAACGAATGGTTTAGCTTCAAATACTTGCGAATATAAGTGATATAGCTTCAAATGCAAGCGACACAAACGAGATAGCTTCAAATCCATGCGAAACACATGATTTAACTTCCAATCATTGTGAAGTAGAAGGCTTAGCTTCAAATGTATGTGAAACAAATGGTTCAGCTTCAAATACTTGTGGTATACGTGATTTAGATTCAACTGTATGCATAACGAACGAGTTAGCATCAAATCCAAGCGAAACACATGATTTAGATTCAAATCAATGCGAAGTAGAAGGCTTAGCTTCAAATCCAGCGAAACGAATGATTTAGCTTCAAATACTGGCGAATATAACTGATATAGCTTCAAATGCAGGTGAAACAAACGTGTTAGCTTTAAATCCATGCAAAAGTCATGATTTACCTTCAAATCAATGCGAAGTAGAAGGCTTGGTTTGAAATCCATGCGAATAAAGTTCTTTAGCTTCAAATACTTATGATATACATGATTTAGCTTCAAATGCATGCGAAAGAAACGAGTTAACTTCAAATCCATGCGAATCACATGATTTAGCTTCACATCAATGCGAAGTATGATTAAAATACTTGTGATATACATTTTTTTTCCCGTGGAGGGGGAAATGCTTTACGCACACTGTCCGGGGCTGTCCGAGGGTAGTGCTATCGGCATACCCACTAAAACCTAAACCTCCCTTCAGCCATGATGTAGGATCCCCCCTCGATGGTATCCGCCCTAGAGCATTGTTTCGTGAGGGTGGCGGGTGGATTTACGTTTCTTAGAACCACCTTACATTTGAGTCCTGGTCCTGGCTGTGAAATTCGGTCTCTCCTTCCTCTGGAGGTCGTTGAGGGCAGCCTCCTTCCTCTTGAGGCAGTCGTCAATAAACTTTTTAAAAGATGTCCTTTTGCACGAGTCTTTCAGTATAAGTAATACCATGTCAAATGAAAGCACTCCAATTTCTTTCACCAATGTGGCTCGTTCGTCGTCAAAGGCCCGGCACATCATAATAGCGTGCTCAATGGTGTCATCGTCCACCCCGCAGAGCAGGCATCTGGACTGGTCTATCTTCACAATACGCTTAAGGAAGCTTGAGAAGCAACCATGTCCAGTCAGCACCTGCGCCAGTCGAAAGTCGAGCAGGGGAGGGCCCCACCCGATCCAGTCCGCAATCTTCGGGATTAGAGAGTGAGTCCTCCGGCCATGGGGTGCCAAATCCCATCTCTTCTGCCATTCGGACAACGTCCGGTCACGCTCTTCCTTCCTGATCAGGTGCATCCGGCGCTTGTAGTCGGGTGCCCTCCTGTCCAGATCCGTTCTTTTCACGTAGATGCGCCTCCTTTCGTTTGCCACCAAGTCGAAAGGGGGAAAACCCGCAAGGACGCACAAGGCGTCGAGCGCGGTGGTACGATATGCTCTAACCACCCTCGCCAGGATCGTCTTTTGCGCAGCGTTGAGGTGCTTTCTGTTGTTGGACATATTGACCGCAGGAGCCCATATTGGAGCCGCATACATGCATACTGACTCCACTACGCGGTAATATAAGGAACGTGCCCAATAACCGCCACCCACGATGTTGGGCAGTATTCTGCACAACATTCCTGCATACTTAGTGGCCTTTTCACAGGCATTAAGTATGTGCTTCTGAAACACTTGATTGGCCTCAATGACCACACCAAGGTAGCGTGTAGCTGTTCATGCCTTAAGAGTATTATTACCAATCCTCAGGTCGATGGACCGCTTGGTCTTCCTGCTTGTGAGGTGAAGGACCTCTCATTTTTCCTCCGCAAGTTCTAAATGATTTTGGTCAAACCAAGTCTTGACTGATTTCAAGGCGGCGGTAGCCTTGTTTCTGGCTGCCTCAATATCCCTGGCAGATATGACGAGTGCAGCGTCGTCGGCGAAGCCTAATAGGCTGCAGTTAGTGTTTGTCGTAATAACTGTGGTCTCTGAGAGACGGGCCGTACCTAAGTCCTTGGTGGACCATACCGGCCGCTCTTGCGACTTATGCCTGATGTTCGGGCTCTACCCTCGTTCACTATCGTATCAGGGGAAGACAGCGTGCTACTCCCACTGCCACCTCGAGTCCAATCCAATCCAGGCACTCTTACGGAGTAGTGTTAAAATCTTTTATCTCCGCAAGAGGGGCTTCAGCCTGGCCCGAGGGGACGAACCCCGAGGGGTTCGCCCAGCATGCCGTACATCGACGGAGCTGGACGAGTCCACGCTCCGTATTCAGTTTCGTTCTATGTTCGTCTCTTTGTCGTTCTTACGGATCGTGCGAATTTCTGGAACTCCTTAAAGAGCTGCTCTGACACCAGGCTGGCTTTGTCGATCGGCCACTGAAATCCTTGTCGAATCGCCGCCTGGCGTAGGTGTTCCCTGTCCTCTACGTAACGCTGACAATCGTAGAGGACGTGGTTTGGAGTTTCCTCCTCCCCACATTCGCACAACTCATCGTCGACCAGGGCGAACGTCTTGAGCTTCGCACGGAAGTCTCCGTGTCCGCTCAAGAACTGCGCTACATCATGGTCGACTCTGATCCAGCTCGCTAAGAGTTGGTCTGATACCTCGCCGAAGTATTGGAAGGTTTCCCTACCCTTCGTCGAGGACGACCATCTCTGCTGCCACATCGCTAAAGTCGCCTCCCTCAGCCTTCTGCGAACTTGGGCTTCGGTGACGACTTCGTCAGCCAATTCGGCCTGACTCACTTGATAGGTTCCATGTTGGAACCCGAGTTTCTTCCTGGCTTTGTACACGCAGCTGAACTCCGCTATCGCCAAGTCCACAGGTATCTCCCCGGCGATCACGGGGATCGCATCAGTGGAGACTGTCCTGTAGGCTTTGACGCAGCCAAGCAGAACACGCCTCTGCGCCCTGGTAAACAATTTACTCGTCCCAGAGGTAAGGCGGTCTGCCCAGCCCGCGGCAGCATACGTGACGATTGGGACAAACAAGCCGCAGTACAAAGTACGCATCGTCCGATATCCCAATCCCCAGTTCGACTTAGCAATCCTTGCTAGCGCATTAAACGTTGGCAAGGACTTAGCATTCAAATACTCGACGTGGGAATGGATACCCAGTCCAGAGTCAAAATGCACGCCAAGGTAACGCACATAGTCCTTGACGGCAATATTCCGACCTCCTACTTTTATCACAGGTGGCCTCTCTCTCTGTCGAGAGAGCCTTTCAAGAATATCATCTCAGTCTTGGTCGCAGACAGTGACAATTTCTGCTGATCGCACCAGCGAGAAATGGTGTCCGCAACCAATTGACCATTGCTTTCTAGACCCTTCCTGCTGTTCGCAAAGATCAAGAGAAGAAGGTCGTCTGCATAGGCGATGGGCTCGCAAGCGAGCCCGGCGTTCGATAGGAGCTGTAGAACCTCGTCGAAGACTAAGTTCCAACAGCTCGGACCAAGAATTGATCCCTGTGGGCAGCCCTTAGTGACTTTCTTCCGCACTGCACCGCGATCAGACACCATAGTCACCACGCGGCCGTCGAAGTAGTCGACCACCAATCTAAATAGGTTTTTTGGGCAGCCTCGCTTCCTCAACGCGTTGAGTATGCTTGGCCACCAGACGTTATCAAAGGCTGCGGCTATGTCGAAGAGCAGACCCACGACGTACTTTTCCTCTCGACCGGACGCAAGCTCCCTCATCTTTACCACGACATCAGTCGTGGATCGATGCGGCCTGAATCCGTATTGCCGATCGGAGGCGTAGTCGGGGTGCAAAAACGAACTAGCTAATCGCGTAGCGATTAGCTTCTCTAAGACTTTGCCTACGACCGAAACAAGCATATAGGTCTGTAGGACTTTATCTCCGTTTCAGTTTTCTCGGGTCCTTTAAGGATGGAGATGATGGACCCGACTTTCCATTCCGCGGGAAAGACTCCGTGTGCCAGGCATCCGTTGTAGAGTCGGAGGAGCTCGCGTGAGATCGTATTAAACGAGCGTTTTAGAACCTCCGGCTCAATTCGGTCTAGGCCTGGACACTTGCCGCTCTTCAGTCGGTTGACCGCCGATCTAAGCTCCGAGAGGGTGAAGGGACTGGCGTCCTCACTCTCCGGCTCGATGGCAGCTTCCCTCCTGACTCGCGCATGATCCGGGGAGTCATTCGTGGGGCTATCGTCCGGAATTAACCCCTCCAGCAGCGCGGAAGCGGTGGAGTCCCAGTCTGTAGTATAACCCTGGGTAGTGTTAAGGTTAATATTCGAGATGACCATGCTGGCTGTCATCTTCTGCCTCGTGATCTTATAAATGAGGCCCCAGGGTTCTTTGTTTCCCTGCTCGGTCACGAATGCACGCCAGCTGTGCGACCGAGCAGCTTTAATGGCGGCTTTGTAGGCCTTTCTCTGTTTGAGATACTCGGTCCTCTTGGCCGCCTTCTGCTCCTCTGAACATGCCGCGTTCTGCGAGGCTCGTCTAAGTTTATAGACCTCTTCTGCCTCGTCAGGTTGGCCGTCCACCATGGGACGGATTTTGAATGCAACTGCTTGGTTGGCATCGAGGAGTCGCACGCTTGGACGATCATTCTTTCGATCTCCTGTGCTAGATGTTCGACTTCCCCCTTATTATTCAATGGATTGGGGGATATACTCCTCTTATTTTCCTGCAGCGCCTTGTCGAACTCGGGCCATTTCGCGCTTCGGAGTCGGAACCTTGGTAATAATCCGTTCCGGTTGGTGCTGCTGTCGCTACTACAAATTTCGGCAGCACCGTCCTCGGCGCAAAAACTCAAAGTGAACTCTATGACTCGGTGGTCGCTGGTCGTCAGGTCCTCGCGGACCTTCCAACCTCGCACCTTGTCGCAAATGTCAGGTGTCGATAGTGTGACGTCGATGTAAGACTGTCCACTAGGGCTGGAAAACGTCGGAGCGTTTCCAGCCTCGTTCAAGACAACCAAGCCATGGCTTACGATAAACTCTTCAAGTTTACGGCCTCTCACGTCCGTCTCCGCACTGCCCCACTGGGCTGATTTTGCGTTAACGTCGGCAGAGATAATGACTCGGTTATGCCTTAATGCGGAAAGAGCTCTCTCCAACCGCGCCAGACCCGATTCAACGTCATCGGACCATTGAAAGTACTGGCTGATCAGGAAGAAGCTCCCAAACGAACCCGAGATGCTGGCACAGGTCAAATGCGTGTCGCACAAGTTAGAGACTTTGACCACGGTTAGATCCGGGTTTCTGACCGCTATTGCAGCCATCACCGGATCGCCTGCCGTGATCAGCCTCGTTCTCAAGCCTAGCCCGGGCACGGTACCCCGCCAGCTATATGGCTCTTGTGCAAGCAACACATCTACCCCTCGCCTATGCATCTCA
This sequence comes from Megalopta genalis, assembly GCF_051020955.1. Classification (NCBI taxonomy): domain Eukaryota; kingdom Metazoa; phylum Arthropoda; class Insecta; order Hymenoptera; family Halictidae; genus Megalopta; species Megalopta genalis. The sequence goes on along the minus strand of NW_027476531.1, from coordinate 173,518 downwards.
GTCCGGACTTCGTCGGTCACGTTTCGGGCTCGCTGCATGTTATGCTGCATGACCCGTATGACTCTCGAGCGTCGCCGGTCGTTTGTACTATCCATTCAAGTTCAAATTATTCTTGTCTAATGCGAGACATCTCCAAAACCAGCGCTTCCTGATAGGAGGCGCAGGCCGGGTCTCGCGACTTATGTTCGAATGGTCGCCCTCTGTCTTTACAGTTGGAGCAAACCGGGGGCTTGCTCTTCCTGCTACAGAGCGCATAACCGTGCCCTTTTTCGGCACAATGTCCGCAGACATCCTCTTTGAATTTGCAGCGCTTCGCCGTGTGCCCGAAGCACTGGCACTTATAGCATCGGGTGACCTGTATGAAGTCCCGCACACGACAGGGACTCCACCCGAGGTACACACGGTCCCCTCTCTGCGCCAGCCGCCGACGAATCTGCGGACTGACGGCCACTACCCAGTTGGCTGTCTCCGGGGTCTTGCCAGCCATGCGACTGACCCGAACACCCGAAGGCACATCCTTCTGGGACGCCTCAGAGAGGTTTTGCCTCCAAAGACTGGAGGCAATTTCCTCCTTGCCCATCCCTTTCGGGATATCATAAATCAGGACCTCAGGGTCCCGTAGAAAAATGTATATCACAAGTATTTTAATCATACTTCGCATTGATGTGAAGCTAAATCATGTGATTCGCTTGAATTTGAAGTTAACTCGTTTCTTTCGCATGCATTTGAAGCTAAATAGCCGTCTCCATAAGGAAAGGAGAGACCAATGCCGTAGCCCTGCTGTATAGCGCCAGGAATTTATCCACATCAACCACTCCAGGCCTAGGCGCTTTTTTGTGGAAGATGTTTTCACCGGAGAATACGTGTCTAACATAACGGTGATCCGAGGCTGTTTCCGTGTTAAATATGACGCTTGACACCAGCTTCCGGAGCATGGCGTAGCCGCAGAACATGATGTCGATCAGAGAGTGGTGAACATTCCTCTCAAACGTGAACTTCCCTTCACTGACCACCGAGCAAATCCGGACACGGTTTGCCATTTCGAGGGTGGCGGTGCCCCGTGCATCCGACTTGGCCGACCGCCAGGCTGGTGATTTTGAATTGAAGTCACCTGCCACGATCAGGTGTTCGCGATCCAGGGTGCTTATCAGATGTTCAAGGTTATGCAAGTGCGTCATAAAATTGTCCAATCGCATGTTCGGCGTGTAGTAGCAGCTAACAACTGTTATATCGTTGAGCTGTATCACCACGCATCCGTCTATGCTGGCCAGACGTTGGATAGACGAAAACCTCTCAGTCGCCCTAGCAGTGATCCATATGACCGCTCTGCCATCCCTGGCCCCGAACCAATGGTCTAGTATCCGCCATGGTTCAGAAATCAAAACCACGTCGATGTCAAGGTCGATTGCATTTTGTTGGAGCAGGTCGTGCGCTAATCTACAATTGTGCAGGTTGATTTGTAATAAGTTTAGGTGAGTGTCCTTAGACGCCTTCTTATTATGTTTCCCTTGCATGTGAACAGTGAACTTGTTAACAATAATGAAGGGTCCAAGAGTAATGGACAAAGGAGTTAGCCCTTATCGTCGTAGCCCTTTTCGGGTGCTTGTATTAGCGTCTCGCCTCCGGAGGGTAAGAGTACCCTGGAGAAATCCTCGCTAAATATATCGGAGGCACTTCTGGGGACCAGCGTCACCCTTGTGATATAAGTGATATAGCTTCAAATGCAGGCGAAAAAAACGAGTTAGCTTCAAATCCATGCGAAACACATGATTTAGCTTCAAATCGATGCGAACTAGAAGGCTTAGCATCAAATCCATGGGAATCAAATGGTTTAGCTTCAAATACTTGTGATATACATGATTTAGCTTCAACTGCATGCGAAGCAAACGAACTAGCTTCAAATACAAGCGAAACAATTGATTTAGCTACAAATCAATGCGATGTAGATGGTTTAGCTTCAAATTCATGCGAAACAAATGGTTTAGCATCAAATAATTATGATGTACATGATTTACCTTCAACTGCATGCGAAACATTCGAGTTAGCTTCAAAAGCATGTGAAACACATGATTTAGCTTGAAATCAATGCGAAGTAGAAGGCTTATCTTCAAATACATGCGAAACACATGATTTAGCTTCAAATACTTGCGAAAGAAGTGATATAGCTTCAAATGAATGTTAAACAAATGAGTTAGCTTCTAATCTATGCGAAACACGTGATTTAGCTTCAAATCAATGCGAACTAGAAGGCAGATCTTCGAATCCATGCGAAACAAATGGTTTAGTTTCAAATACTTGTGATATGCGTAATTTTGCTTCAACAGCAAGCGAATCAAACGAGTTAGCTTCGAATCCATGCGAAATGCATGATTTAGCTTCAAATCAATGCGATGTAGAAGGCTTAGCTTCAAATCCATGCTAAACGATCGATTTATCTTCAAATGCTTGCGATATAAGTGATATAGTTTCAAATGCAGGCGAAACAAACGAGTTAGCTTCAAATCCAAGGGAAACACATGATTTAGCTTCAAAACAAATGGTTTATCTTCAAATACTTGTGATGTACATGATTAAGCTTCAAATGCAGGCGAAACAAACGAGTGAGCTTCAAATCCAAGCGTAACACATGATTTAACTTCAAATCAATGCGAAGAAGAAGGCTTAGCATCAAATCCATGCGAAACAAATGGTTTAGCTTGAAATACTTGTGATATACACGATTTAGCTTCAACTGCATGCGGAGCAAACGAGTTAGCTTCAAATCCAAGGGAAACAAATGATTTAACTTCAAATCAATGCGAAGTAGAAGGCTTATCTTCGAATCCATGCGAAACTAATGTTTAGCTTCAGATACCTGTGATATACATGATATAGCTTCAACTGCATGCGAAACAAACGAGTTAGCTTCAAATCCATGTGAAACACATGATTTTGCATTAAATCAATGCGAAGTAGAAGGATTATCTTCGAATCCATGCGGAACAAATGGTTTAGCTTCAAATACTTGTGATATACATGATTTAGTTTCAACTGCATGCGAAACAAACGAGTTAGCTTCAAATCCATGTGAAACACTTGATTTAGCTTCAAATCAAAGCGAAGTAGAAGGGTTATCTACGAATCCATGCGAAACAAATGGTTTAGCTTCAAATACTTGTGAAATACATGATTTACATTCAACAGCATGCGGAACAAATGAGTTAGCCTCAAATCCAAACGAAACACATGATTTAGCTTCAAATCAATGCGAAGCAGAAGGCTGATCTTCGAATCCATGCGAATGAAATGTTTTAGCTTCAAATACTTGTGATATACATGATTTAGCTTCAACTGCATGCGAAATAAACGAGTTAGATTCAAATACATGCCAAACACATGATTCAGCTTCAAATCAATGCGAAGTAGAAGGCTTATCTTCGAATCCATGCGAAACTAATGGTTTAGCTTCAAATACCTGTGATATACATGATTTATCTTCAACTGCACGGGAAACAAACGAGTTAGCTTCAAATCCATGCCAAACACATGATTTAGCTTCAAATCAATGCGAAGTAGAAGGCTTATCTCCGAATAAATGCGAAACTAATTGTTTAGCTTCAAATACCTGTGATATACATGCTTTAGCTTCAACTGCATGCGAAACAGACGAGTTAGCTTCAAATCCAAGCGAAACACATGATTTAGCTTCAAGTCAATGCGAAGTTGAAGGCTTAGCTGCAAATCCATGCGAAGCAAATGGTTCAGCTCCAAATATTTGCGATATACATGATTTAGATTCAAATGCAGGCGAAACAAACGAGTTAGCTTTAAATCCATGCGGATCACATGATTTAGGTCCAAATCAAGGCGAAGTAGAAGGCTTAGCTCCGAATCAAATGGTTCATCTTCAAATACTTGTGATATACATGATTTAGCTTCAAATGCATGCGAAACATACGAGTTCGCTTCAAATCCATGCGAAACACATGATTTAGCTTCAAATTCATTCGAAACACATGTTTTAGCTTAATATTCGTGCGAAACAAATGGTTCAGCTTCAAATACTTGTGATATACATGATTTAGATTCAACTGCATGCGAAACAAACGAGTTAGCTTCAAATCAATGCTAAACACATGATTTAGCTTCAAATCAATGCGAAGCAGAAGGCTGATCTTCGAATCCATGCGAATGAAATGTTTTAGCTTCAAATACTTGTGATATACATGATTTAGCTTCAACTGCATGCGAAACAAACGAGTTAGCTTCAAATCCATGTGAAACACATGATTTTGCTTTAAATCAATGCGAAGTAGAAGGATTATTTCCAATCCATGCGGAACAAATGGTTTAGCTTCAAATACTTGTGATATACATGATTTAGTTTCAACTGCATGCGAAACAAACGAGTTAGCTTCAAATCCATGTGAAACACTTGATTTAGCTTCAAATCAAAGCGAAGTAGAAGGGTTATCTACGAATCCATGCGAAACAAATGGTTTAGCTTCAAATACTTGTGAAATACATGATTTACATTCAACAGCATGCGGAACAAATGAGTTAGCCTCAAATCCAAACGAAACACATGATTTAGCATCAAATCAATGCGAAGTAGAAGGCTTATCTTCGATTCCATGCGAATCAAATGGTTTAGCTTCAAATGATTGTGATATACATTATTTAGTTTCAACTGCAGGCGAAACAAATGAGTTAGCTTCAATTCCATGCGAAACACAAGATTTAGCTTCCAATCAATGCGAAGCAGAAGGCTGATCTTCGAATCCATGCGAATGAAATGTTTTAGCTTCAAATACTTGTGATATACATGATTTAGCTTCAACTGCATGCGAAATAAACGAGTTAGATTCAAATACATGCCAAACACATGATTCAGCTTCAAATCAATGCGAAGTAGAAGGCTTATCTTCGAATCCATGCGAAACTAATGGTTTAGCTTCAAATACCTGTGATATACATGATTTATCTTCAACTGCACGGGAAACAAACGAGTTAGCTTCAAATCCATGCCAAACACATGATTTAGCTTCAAATCAATGCGAAGTAGAAGGCTTATCTCCGAATAAATGCGAAACTAATTGTTTAGCTTCAAATACCTGTGATATACATGCTTTAGCTTCAACTGCATGCGAAACAGACGAGTTAGCTTCAAATCCAAGCGAAACACATGATTTAGATTCAAGTCAATGCGAAGTTGAAGGCTTAGCTGCAAATCCATGCGAAGCAAATGGTTCAGCTCCAAATATTTACGATATACATGATTTAGATTCAAATGCAGGCGAAACAAACGAGTTAGCTTTAAATCCATGCGGATCACATGATTTAGGTCCAAATCAAGGCGAAGTAGAAGGCTTAGCTCCGAATCAAATGGTTCATCTTCAAATACTTGTGATATACATGATTTAGCTTCAAATGCATGCGAAACATACGAGTTCGCTTCAAATCCATGCGAAACACATGATTTAGTTTGAAATACTTGCGACATAAACGATATAGCTTCAAATGCATGCGAAACAAACGAGTGAGGTTCAAATCCATGCGAATCACATGATTTAGCTTCAAATCAATGCGAAGTAGAAGCTTCAAATACATGAGCAACAAATGGTTAAGCTTCAAATACTTATGATATACATAATTCAGCTTCAACTGCATGCGAAAAAAACGAGTTAGCTTCAAACCTTGCGAAACTCATGATTTAGCTTTAAATGAATTCGACGTATAAGGCTTAGCTTCAAATCAATGCGAAACAAATGGTTTAGATTAAAATACTTGTGATATACATGATTTAGCTTCAACTGCATGCGAAACAAACGAGTTAGCTTCAAATCCAAGCGAAACACATGATTTAGCTTCAGATCAATGCGAAGTAGAAGGCTTAGCTTCAAATCCATGCGAAACACATGATTTAGCTTCAAATTCAAGCGAAACACATGGTTTAGCTTAATATTCATGCGAGACCCATTTTTTAGCTTAATATTCATGCGAAACAAATGGTTCAGCTTCAAATGCTTGTGATATACATGATTTAGCTTCAACTGCATGCGAAACATACGAGTTAGCTTCAAATATAAGCGAAACACATGATTTAGCTTCAAATCAATGCGAAACACATGATTTAGCTTCAAATTCAAGCGAAACCCATGGTTTAGCTTAATATACATGCGAAACACATGGTTTAGCTTAATATTCTTGCAAAACAAATGGTTCAGCTTCAAATACTTGTGATATACATGATTTAGCTTCAAATGCAGGTGAAACAAACGAGTTAGCTTCCAATCCAAGGGAAACACATAATTCAACTTCAAATCAATGCGAAGTGGAAGGCGTAGCTTCAAATCCATACGAAACGAATGATTGAGCTTCAAATACTAGCGAAAGTAATTGTCATAGCTTCGAATACAGGCGTAACAAACGAGATAGATTCAAATCCATGCGAAACACATGATTTAGATTCAAATCAACGCGAAGTACAAGGTTTAGTTTCAAATCCAAGCGAATCAAATGTTTTAGCTTCAAATATTTGTGATATACATGATTTAGCTGCAACTGCATGCGAAACAAACGAGTTGGCATCAAATCCAAGCGAAACACATGATTTAGCTTCAGATCAATGCGAACTAGAAGGCTTAGCTTCAAATCCATGCGAAACACATGATTTAGCTTCAAATTCAAGCGAAACACATGGTTTAGCTTAATATTCATGCGAGACCCATTTTTTAGCTTAATATTCATGCGAAACAAATGGTTCAGCTTCAAATACTTGTGATATACATGATTTAGCTTCAACTGCATGCGAAACATACGAGTTAGCTTCAAATATAAGCGAAACACATGATTTAGCTTCAAATCAATGCGAATTAGAAGGCTTAGCTTTATATCCATGCGAAACGAATTATTTGGATTCAGATACTTGCGAATATAAGTGATATAGATTCAACTGCATGTCAAACAATCGAGTTATCTTCAAATCCATGCGAATCACATGATTTACCTTCAAATCAATGCGAAGTAGAAGGATTAGCATCAAATCAATGCGAAACAAATTGTTTAGCTACAAATACTTGTGATAAACATGATTTTGCTTCAACTGAATGCGAATCAAACGAGTTAGCTTCAAATCCAAGGGAAACACATGATTTAACATCAAATCAATGCGAAGTAGAAGGCTTAGCTTCAAATCCATGCGAAACAAATGATTTACCTTCAAATACCTGCGGTTTATATAAAATAGCTTTAAATGCAGGCGAAACAAACGAGTTAGCTTCAAATCCATGCGAAACACATGATTTAGCTTCAAATCAGTGCGACGTAGAATGCTTAACTTCAAATCCATGCAAAACAAATGGTTTATGTTCAAATACTTGTGATAAACATGATTTAGCTTCAACTGCATGCGAATCAAGCGAGTTGGCATCAGATCCAAGAGAAACACATGATTTAACTTCAAATCAATGCGAAGTAGTAGGCTTAGCTTCAAAACAATGCGAAACAATTGGTTTGGATGCAGATACTTGTGATAAACATGATTTAGCTTCAACTGCGTGCGAATAAGGCTAGTTAGCTTCAAATCCCATGGAGACACATGATTTAACATCAAATCAATGCGAAGTAGAAGGCTTAACTTCAAACAAATGCGAAACAAGTGGTTTAGCTTCAAATACTTGTGATGAACACGATTTAGAGTCAACTGCATGCGAATCAAACGAGTTAGCTTCAGATCCAAGAGAAACACATGATTTAACTTCAAATCAATGCGAAGTAGTAGGCTTAGCTTCAAAACAATGCGAAACAATTCGTTTGGATTCAGATACTTGTGATAAACATGATTTAGCTTCAACTGCATGTGAATAAGGCGAGTTAGCTTCAAATCTAAGGGAAACGCATGATTTAACTTCGAATCAATGCGAAGTAGTAGTCTTAGCTTCAAATCAATGCGGAACAAATGGTATAGCTTCAAATACTTGCGGTTTAAATGAAATAGCTTCAAATCCATGCGAAACACATGATTCAGCTTCAAATCAATGCGAAGTAGTAGTCTTAGCTTCAAATCAATGCGGAACAAATGGTATAGCTTCAAATACTTGCGGTTTAAATGAAATAGCTTCAAATCCATGCGAAACACATGATTTAGCTTCAAATCAATGCGAAGTTAAAGGCTTAGCTTCAAATACATGCGAAACAAATGATTTAGCTTCAAATACTTGCGATATAAGTGATATAGCTTCAAATGCAGGCGGAACAAACAGTTAGCTTCAAATCCATGCGAAACGAATGATTTAGTTTCAAATACTTGCGAATATAAGTGATATAACTTCAGATGCAGGCGAAACAAACGAGTTAGCTTTAAAGCCATGCGAAACACATGCTTTGGCTTCAAATCATAGCGAAGTAGAAGGATTAGCTTCAAATCCGTGCGAAACAAATGACTTAGCTTCAAATAAATACGATATAAGTGATATATCTTCGAATGCTGGCGAAACAAACGAGTTAGCTTCAAATCCATGCGAAACACATGATTTAGCTTCAAATTCAAGCGAAACCCATGGTTTAGCTTAATATACATGCGAAACACATGGTTTAGCTTAATATTCTTGCAAAACAAATGGTTCAGCTTCAAATACTTGTGATATACATGATTTAGCTTCAAATGCAGGCGAAACAAACGAGTTAGCTTCCAATCCAAGGGAAACACATAATTCAACTTCAAATCAATGCGAAGTGGAAGGCGTAGCTTCAAATCCATACGAAACGAATGATTGAGCTTCAAATACTAGCGAAAGTAATTGACATAGCTTCGAATACAGGCGTAACAAACGAGATAGATTCAAATCCATGCGAAACACATGATTTAGATTCAAATCAACGCGAAGTACAAGGTTTAGTTTCAAATCCAAGCGAATCAAATGTTTTAGCTTCAAATATTTGTGATATACATGATTTAGCTGCAACTGCATGCGAAACAAACGAGTTGGCATCAAATCCAAGCGAAACACATGATTTAGCTTCAGATCAATGCGAACTAGAAGGCTTAGCTTCAAATACATGCGAAACACATGATTTAGCTTCAAATTCAAGCGAAACACATGGTTTAGCTTAATATTCATGCGAGACCCATTTTTTAGCTTAATATTCATGCGAAACAAATGGTTCAGCTTCAAATACTTGTGATATACATGATTTAGCTTCAACTGCATGCGAAACATACGAGTTAGCTTCAAATATAAGCGAAACACATGATTTAGCTTCAAATCAATGCGAATTAGAAGGCTTAGCTTTATATCCATGCGAAACGAATTATTTGGATTCAGATACTTGCGAATATAAGTGATATAGATTCAACTGCATGTCAAACAATCGAGTTATCTTCAAATCCATGCGAATCACATGATTTACTTTCAAATCAATGCGAAGTAGAAGGATTAGCATCAAATCAATGCGAAACAAATTGTTTAGCTACAAATACTTGTGATAAACATGATTTTGCTTCAACTGAATGCGAATCAAACGAGTTAGCTTCAAATCCAAGGGAAACACATGATTTAACATCAAATCAATGCGAAGTAGAAGGCTTAGCTTCAAATCCATGCGAAACAAATGATTTACCTTCAAATACCTGCGGTTTATATAAAATAGCTTTAAATGCAGGCGAAACAAACGAGTTAGCTTCAAATCCATGCGAAACACATGATTTAGATTCAAATCAATGCGAAGTATTAGGCTTTGCTTCAAATCAATGCGAAACAATTGGTTTGGATTCAGATACTTGTGATAAACATGATTTAGCTTCAACTGCATGCGAATCAAACGAGTTAGCTTCAAATCCAAGAGATACACATGATTTAACTTCAAATCAATGCGAAGTAGTAGGCTTAGCTTCAAATCAATGCGAAACAAATGGTTTAGCTTCAGATACTTGCGATATAAGTGATATAGCTTCAAATGCAGGTGACATAAACGAGTTAGCTCCAAATCCATGAGAAACACATGATTTAGCTTCAAATCAGTGCGACGTAGAATGCTTAACTTCAAATCCATGCAAAACAAATGGTTTATGTTCAAATACTTGTGATAAACATGATTTAGCTTCAACTGCATGCGAATCAAGCGAGTTGGCATCAGATCCAAGAGAAACACATGATTTAACTTCAAATCAATGCGAAGTAGTAGGCTTAGCTTCAAAACAATGCGAAACAATTGGATTGGATGCAGATACTTGTGATAAACATGATTTAGCTTCAACTGCGTGCGAATAAGGCTAGTTAGCTTCAAATCCCATGGAGACACATGATTTAACATCAAATCAATGCGAAGTAGAAGGCTTAACTTCAAACAAATGCGAAACAAGTGGTTTAGCTTCAAATACTTGTGATGAACACGATTTAGAGTCAACTGCATGCGAATCAAAGGAGTTAGCTTCAGATCCAAGAGAAACACATGATTTAACTTCAAATCAATGCGAAGTAGTAGGCTTAGCTTCAAAACAATGCGAAACAATTCGTTTGGATTCAGATACTTGTGATAAACATGATTTAGCTTCAACTGCATGTGAATAAGGCGAGTTAGCTACAAATCTAAGGGAAACGCATGATTTAACTTCGAATCAATGCGAAGTAGTAGTCTTAGCTTCAAATCAATGCGGAACAAATGGTATAGCTTCAAATACTTGCGGTTTAAATGAAATAGCTTCAAATCCATGCGAAACACATGATTCAGCTTCAAATCAATGCGAAATAGTAGTCTTAGCTTCAAATCAATGCGGAACAAATGGTATAGCTTCAAATACTTGCGGTTTAAATGAAATAGCTTCAAATCCATGCGAAACACATGATTTAGCTTCAAATCAATGCGAAGTTAAAGGCTTAGCTTCAAATACATGCGAAACAAATGATTTAGCTTCAAATACTTGCGATATAAGTGATATAGCTTCAAATGCAGGCGGAACAAACAGTTAGCTTCAAATTCATGCGAAACACATGATTTAGATTCAAATACTTGCGATATAAATGAAATAACTTCAAATGCAGACGAACGAAAGAGTTATCTTCAAATTAATGCGAAACACATGATTTAACTTCAAATCAATGTGATGTAGAAGGTTTAGCTTCAAATCCAAGCAAAACCAATGATTTAGCTTCAAATGCTTGCGATATAAGTGATATAGATTCAAATGCAGGCGAAACAAATGAGTTAGCTTCAATTCCATGCGAAACACAAGATTTAGCTTCAAATCAATGCGAAGTAGAAGGCTTATCTTCAAATCCAAGCGCAACAAATGTTTTAGATTCAGATACTTGTGATAAACATGATTTAGCTTCAAATCATGCGAAGTAGAAGGCTTAGCTTCAAATCCGAGCGAAACACATGATTTAGATTCAAATACTTGCGATATAAATGAAATAGCTTCAAATGCAGACCAAACGAACGAGATATCTTCAAATTCATGCGAAAAACAAGATTTAGCTTCAAATCAATGCGAAGTTAAAGGCTTAGCTTCAAATACATGCGGAACAAATGGTTTACCTTCAAATACATGTGATATACATGATTAAGCTTCAAATGTAGGCGAAACAAACGAGTGAGCTTCAAATCCAAGCGTAACACATGATTTAACTTCAAATCAATGCGAAGTAGAAGGCTTAGCTTCAAATCCATGCGAACTGAACGATTAAGTTTCAAATACTTGTGATATACGTAATTTAGCTTCAACTGCATGCGAAACAAACGAGTTAGCGTCAAATCCAATCGAAACACATGATTTAGCTTCAAATCAATGCGAATTAGAAGGCTTAGCTTCAAATCCATGCGAAACGAATTATTTGGCTTCAAATACTTGCGAATATAAGTGATATAGATTCAACTGCATGTCAAACAATCGAGTTATCTTCAAATCCATGCGAATCACATGATTTACCTTCAAATCAATGCGAAGTAGAAGGATTAGCATCAAATCCATGCGAAACGCATGATTTAGCTTCAAATTCATGCGAAACACATGGCTTAGCTTAATATTCATGCGAAACAGATGGTTTAGATACAGACACTTGTGATAAACATGATTTAGCTTCAACTGCATGAGAAACAAACGAGTTAGCTACAAATACAAGCGAAACACATGATATAGCATCATATTAATGCGAAGGAGAGGCTTAGCTTCAAATCCATGCGAACCGAATGATTTGGCTTCAGTGCTTGCGAATATAAGTAATTTAGCTTCAACTGCATGCGAAACAGACGAGTTATCTTCAAATCCATGCGAAACACATGATTTAGCTTCAAATCAATGCGAATTAGAAGGCTTAGCTTCAAATTCATGCGAAACGAATTATTTGGCTTCAAATACTTGCGAATATAAGTGATATAGATTCAAGTGAATGAAATAACTTCAAATGCAGACGAACGATCGAGTTATATTCAAATTCATGCGAAACACATGATTTAGCTTCAAATCAGTTCGACGTAGAAGGCACAGCTTCAAATCCAAGCGAAACAAATGGTTTAGATTCAGAAACTTGTGATAAACATGATTTAGCTTCAACTGCATGCGAAACAAACGAGTTAGCTTCATATCCAAGAGAAACACATGATTTAGCTTCAAATCATTCGAAATAGAAGGGTTAGCTTCAAATACTTGTGATATACGTGATTTAGCTTCAACTGCATGCGAAACATACGAGTTAACTTCAAATCCATACGAAGTAGTAGGATTATCTTCAAATACATGCGAAAAGCATAGTTTAGCTTGAAATACTTGTTTTATACATGTTTTACCTTCAACTCCATGCGAAACATACGAGTTAGCTTCAAATCCAAGCGAAACACATGATTTTGCTTCAAATCAATGTGATGTAGAAGGTTTACCTTCAAATCCATGCGAAACAAATGATTTAGCTTCAAATACTTGCAATATAAGTGATATAGCTTCAAATGCATGCGAATCAAACAGTTCGATTCAAATTCATACGAAACACATGATTTAGCTTCAAATCAATGCGAAGTTGAAGGCTTAGCTTCAAATCCATGCGAAACAAACGAGTTAGCTTCAAATCCATGCGGAACATTTGATTTAGCTTCAAATCATGCGAAGTAGAAGGCTCAGCTTCAAATCCGAGCGAAACACATGATTTAGCTTCAAATCAATTCGAAGTAGAAGGCTTAGCTTCAAATCCATGCGAAAAGAATAGTTTAGCTTGAAATACTTGTTTTATACATGTTTTACCTTCAACTCCATGCGAAACATACGAGTTAGCTTCAAATCCAAGCGAAACACATGAGTTTGCTTCAAATCAATGTGATGTAGAAGGTTTAGCTTCAAATCCATGCAAAACGAATGATTTAGCTTCAAATACTTGCGATATAAGTCACATAGCTTCAAATGCAGGCGGAACAAACAGTTAGCTTCAAATTCATGCGAAACACATGATTTAGATTCAAATACTTGCGATATAAATGAAATAACTTCAAATGCAGACGAACGAACGAGAAAAATATTTAAATTCATGCGAAACACATGATTTAGCTTCAAATCAATGCGAAGTTAGAGGCTTAGCTTCAAATCCATGCGAAACAAATGATCTAGCTTCAAATACTTGCGATATAAGTGATATAGCTTCAAATGCAGGCGGAACAAACAGTTAGCTTCAAATTCATGCGAAACATATGATTTAGATTCAAATACTTGCGATATAAATGAAATAACTTCAAATGCAGACGAACGAACGAGTTATCTTCAAATTAATGCGAAACACATGATTTAGCTTCAAATCAGTGCGACGTAGAAGGCTTAGCTTCAAATCCAACCAAACAAATGGTATAGATTCAGATAATTGTGATCAACATGATTTAGCTTCAAATCATGCGAAGTAGAAGGTTTATCTTCAAATCCGAGGGAAACACATGATTATTAGATTCAAATACTTGCGATATAAATGAAATAACTTCAAATGCAGACCAAACGAACGAGTTATCTTCAAATTCATGCGAAATACATGATTTAGCTTCAAATCAGTGCGACGTAGAAGGCTTAGCTTCAAATCCAAGCGAAACAAATGGTATAGAGTCAGATAATAGTGATAAACTTGATTTAGCTTCAATCATGCGAAGTAGAAGTTTATCTTCAAATCCGAGCGAAACACATGATTTAGATTCAAATACTTGCGATATAAATGAAATAGCTTCAAATGCAGACCAACCGAACGAGTTATCTTCAAATTCATGCGAAACACATGATTTAGCTTCAATCAATGCGAAGTTAAAGGCTTAGCTTCAAATCCATGCCAAACAAACGACTCAGCTTCAAATCCATGCGAAACAATGATTTAGCCTCAAATACTTGTGATCTAAGTGATATAGCTTCAAATGCAGGCGAACAAACAGTTAGCTTCAAATTCATGCGAAACACATGATTTAGCTTCAAATCAATGCGACGTTAAAGGCTTAGCTTCAACTCCATGCGAAACAAACGAGTCAGCTTCAAATCCATGCGGAACATATGATTTAGATTCAAATCATGCGAAATAGAAGGCTTAGCTTCAAATCCGAGCGAAACACATGATTTAGATTCAAATATTTGCGATATAAATGAAATAACTTCAAATGCAGACGAACGAACGAGTTATCTTCAAATTAATGCGAAACACATGATTTAGCTTCAAATCAGTGCGGCGTAGAAGGCTTAGCTACAAATCCATGCAAAACGAATGATTAAGCTTCAAATGCTTGCGATATAAGTGATATAGCTACAAATGCAGGCGAAACAAATGAGTTAGCTTCAAATCCATGCGAAACAAATGGTTCAGCTTCAGATACTTGCGATATAAGTGATATAGATTCAAAAGCAGGCGAAACAGACGAGTTAGTTTCAAATCCATGCGAAACACATGATTTAGCTTCACTTCAATGCGAAGTGGAATGCTTATCTTCGAATGCATGCGAAACAAATGGTTTAGCTTCAAATGCTTGAGATATAAATGATTTAGCTTCAACAGCATGCGAAACAAACGAGTTAGAATCAAATCCATGCGAAACACATGATTTAGCTTCAAATCAATGCGAGGTGGAAGGCTTAGCTTCAAATACATGAGTAACAAAAAGTTTAGCTTCAAATACTTGTGAAATACATGATTTAGCTCCAACTGCATGCGAAACAAACGAGTTAGCTTCAAATCCAAGCGAAACACGTGATTTAGCTTCAAATCAATGAGAAGTGGAATGCTTAGCTTCAAATACATGCGAATCAAATGTTTAGCTTCAAATACTTGTGATATACATGATATAGTTTCAACTGCATGCGAAACAAACGAATTATCTTCAAATCCGAGCGAAACACATGATTAAGTTTCAAATCAATGCGAAGTAGAAGGCTTAGCTACAAATCCATGTGAAACACGTGATTTAGCTTCAAAACAAATGGTTTACCTTCAAATACTTGTGATATACATGATTAAGCTTCAAATGCAGGCGAAACAAACGAGTGAGCTTCAAATCCAAGCGTAACACATGATTTAACTTCAAATCAATGCGAAGTAGAAGGCTTAGCTTCAAATCCATGCGAACTGAATGATTAAGTTTCAAATACTTGCGATATACGTAATTTAGCTTCAACTGCATGCGAAACACATAATTTAGCATCAAATCAATGCGAAGTAGAAGGCTTAGCTTCAAATCCTTGCAAACCGAATGATTCGGCTTCAAATGCTTGCGAATATAAGTGATATAGATTCAACTGCATGTCAAACAATCGAGTTATCTTCAAATCCATGCGAATCACATGATTTACCTTCAAATCAATGCGAAGTAGAAGGCTTATCATCAAATCCATGCGAATCAAACGGGTTAGCTTCAAATCCATGCGAAACACATGATTTAGCTTCAAATCAATGCGAAGCAGAAGTCTGATCTTCGAATCCATGCGAAACAAACGGTTCAGATTAAAATACTTGTGATATACATGATTTAGCTTCAACAGCATGCGAAACAAACGAGTTAGCTTCAAATCCATGCTAAACACATGATTTAGCTGCAAATCAATGCGAAGCAGAAAGCTGATCTTCGAATCCATGCGAAACAAATGGTTTAGCTTCAAATACTTGTGATATACATGATTTAGCTTCAACTGCATGCGAAACAACGAGTTAGCTTCAAATCCATGCTAAACACATGATTTTGCTTCAAATCAGTGCGAAGAAGAAGGGTAATCTTCGATTCCATGCAAAACAAATGATTTAGCTTCAAACACTTGTGACATACATGATTTAGCTTCAATAGCATGCGAAACAAACGAGTTAGCTTCAAAAACCATGCGAAAAACATGATTTAGCTTCAAATCAATGCGAAGTAGAAGGCTTATCTTCAAATCCATGCGAAACAAATCGTTTAGCTTCGAATACTTGTGATATACATGATTTAGTTTCAACTGCATGCGAGACAATCGAGTTAGCATCAAATCCATGCGAAAAACATGATTTAGATTCAAATCAATGCGAAGTAGAAGGATTATCTTCGTATCCATGCAAAACAAATGGTTTAGATTCAAATACTTGTGATATACATCATTTAGCTTCAACTGCATGCGAAACAAACGAGTTTGTTTCGAATCCAGGCGAAACACATGATTTAGATTCAATTCAATGCGAAGTTGAAGGCTTAGCATCAAATGCATGCGACACAAATTATTTAGCTTCATATAATTGCGATATAAGCGATATAGCTTCAAATGCAGGCGAAACAAACGAGTGAGCTTCAAATCCAAGCGTAACACATGATTTAACGTCAAATCCACGCGAAGTTGAAGGCTTAGATTCAAATCCATGCGAAACAAATGGTTTAGTTTCAAATAATTGTTTAATTCATGATTTAGCTTCAACTGCATGCGAAACAAACGAGTTAGTTTCAAATCCAAGTGAAACAAATGATTTAGCTTCAAATCAATGCGATGTGGAAGGCTGACCTTCGAATCCACACGAAACAGATGGTTTAGCTTCAAATACTTGTAATATACATGAGTTGGCTTCAACAGCATGCGAAACAAACGTGTTAGCTACAAATCCTTGCGAAACACATGATTTAGATTCAATTCAATGCGAAGTAGAAGGCTTATCTTCGAATCCATGCGAAACATATGGTTTAGCTTCAAATATTGGTGATATACATGATTTAGCTATAACTGCATGCGAAACAAACGAGTTAGCTTTAAATCCAAGCGAAACACATGATTTAGCTTCAAATCAATGCGAAGTAGAAGGCTTAGCTTCAAATACAAGCGAAACTCATGATTTAGCTTCAAATCAATGCGAAGTAGAAGGCTTAGTTTCAAATCCATGCGAAACACATGGTTTAGCGTAATATTCAAGCGAAACAAATGGTTTAGATTCAAAACTTTTGATATACATGATTTAGTTTCAACTCCATGCGAAACAAACGAGTTAGCTTCAAATACAAGCGAAACACACGATTCCGCTTCAAATCAGTGCGAAGCAGAAGTCTGATCTTCGAATCCATGCGAAACAAATGGTTCAGCTTCAAATACTTGTGATATACATGATTTAGTTTCAACTGCATGCGAGACAATCGAGTTAGCTTCAAATCCATGCGAAACTAATGGTTTTGATTCAAATACTTGCGAATATAAGTGATATAACTTCAAATGCCGGCGAAACAAACGAGTTAGCATCAAATCCATGCGAATCACATGATTTAGATTCAAATCAAAGCGAATTAGATGGCTTCGCTTCAAATCCAAGCGAAACACATTATTTAACTTCAAATCAATGCGAAGAAGAAGGCTTGGTTTCAAATCCATGCGAAACAAATGTTTTAGCTTCAAATATTTGTGATGTACAGGATTTAGCTTCAACTGCATGAGAGACAAACGAGAGAGCTTCAAATCCAGGGGAAGCACATGACTTAACTTCAAATCAATGCGAAGTAGAAGGGTTATCTTCGAATCCATGCGAAACAAATGGTTTAGCTTCAAAGACCTGTGATATACATGATTTAGCTTCAACTGCATGCGAAACAAACGAGTTAGCTTCAAATCCATGCGAAACACATGATTTAGCTTCAAATCAATGCGATGTAGAAGGATTATCTTCGAATCCATGCAAAACAAATGGTTTAGCTTCAAACAATTGTGATATACATGATTTAGCTTCAACTGCATGCGAAACAAACGAGCTAGCCTCAAATCCATGCGAAACACGTGATTTAGCATCAAATCAACGCGAAGTCTGAAGGCTTAGCGTCAAATCCATGCGAAACGAACGATTTAGCTTCACATACTTGTGAATAGAAGTGATATAGCTTGAAATGCAGGCGAAACGAACGAGTTAGCTTCAATTCCATGCAAAACACATGATTTAGCTTCAAATCAATGCGAAGTAGACGGCTTAGCTTCAAATCCATGCGAAACAATTCGATTAGCTTCAAATACTTGTGATATTCATGATTTAACTTCAACTGCATGTGATACAAACGAGTTAGCTTAAAATCCAAGCGGAACACGCGATTTAGCTTCAAAACAATGCGAAGTAGAATGCTGAGTTTCAAATCAATGGGAATAAAATGGTTTAGCTTCAAATACTTGTGATATACATGATTTAGCTTCAACATCATGCGAAACAAACGAGTTAGCTTAAAATCCAAGCGAAACAATTTATTTAGCCTCAAATCAATGCGAAGTAGAAGGCGTGGTTTCATATCCATGCGAAACAAATGGTTTAGCTTCAAATGCTTGTGATATACATAATTTAGCTTCAACTGCATGCGAAACAAACGAGTTAGCTTCAAATCCATACGGAACACATGATTTAGCTTCAAATCAATGCGAAGTAGAATGCCGAGTTTCAAATCCATGCGAATCAAATGTTTTAGCTTCAAATGCTTGTGACATACATGATTTAGCTTCAACTGCATGCGAAATAAACGAGTTAGCTTCAAATCCATGCGAAACACATGATTTAGATTCAAATCAAAGCGAATTAGATGGCTTCGCTTCAAATCCAAGCGAAACACATTATTTAACTTCAAATCAATGCGAAGAATAAGGCTTGTTTCAAATCCATGCGAAACAAATGTTTTAGCTTCAAATATTTGTGATGTACAGGATTTAGCTTCAACTGCATGAGAGACAAACGAGAGAGCTTCAAATCCAGGGGAAGCACATGACTTAACTTCAAATCAATGCGCAGTAGAAGGGTTATCTTCGAATCCATGCGAAACAATTGGTTTAGCTTCACACACTTGTGATATACATGATTTAGCTTCAACTGCATGCGAAACAAACGAGTTAGCTTTAAATCCATGCGAACACATGATTTAGCTACAAATCAATGCGAGGTAGAAGGCTTAGCTTCGAATCCATGCGAATCAAACGGTTTAGCTTCAAATACTTGTGATATACTTGATTTAGCTTCAACAGCATGCGAAACAAACGAGTTAGCTTCAAAAACCATGCGAAAACATGATTTAGCTTCAAATTCATTCGAAACACATGGTTCAGCTTAATATGCTTGCGAAACAAATGGTTTTGCTTCAAATACTTGTGATATACATGATTTAGTTTCAACTGCATGCGAAACAAACAAGTTAGTTTTAAATCCAAGCGAAACGCATGATTTAGCTTCAAATCCATCCGAAGTAGAAGGCTTAGCTTCAAACCCATGCGACACAAATGCTTTAGCTTCAAACACTTGCCATATAAGTGATATAGCTTCAAATGCAGGCGAATCAAACGACTTAGCTACAAATCCATGCGAAACACATGATTTAGCTTCAAAACAATCCGAAGTAGAAGGATTAGCTTCGAATCGATGCGAAACGAATGATTGAACTTCAAATACTTGCGAATATAAGTGATATAGCTTGAAATCCATGCGAAACGCATGATTTAGGTTCAAATGAATGCGAAGTAGAAGGATTAGCTTCAAATCCATGCGAAACGAATGATTGACCTTCAAATACTTGCGAATATAAGTGATATAGCTTCAAATGCAGGCGAAACAAACGAGTTAGCTTCAAATCCATGCGAAACGAATGATTGACCTTCAAATACTGGCGAATATAAGTGATATAGCTCCAAATGCAGGCGAAAAAAACGAGTTAGCTTCAAATCCATGCGAAATGCATGTTTCAGCTTCAACTCAATGCGAAGCAGAAGGCTTCGTCTCAAATCCATGCGAATCAAATGGAATAGCTTCAAATAATCGTGATATACACGATTTAGCGTCAACTGCGTGCGAAACAAACGAGTTAGCTACAAATCCATGCGAAACACATGATTTAGCTTCAAAACAATCCGAAGTAGTAGGCTTAGCTTCAAATCCATTTGAATCAAATGGTTTAACTTCAAATACTTGTGAAATACATGATTTAGCTTCAACTGCACGCGAAACATACGAGTTAGCTTCAAATCCAAGAGAAACATATGGTTTAGCATCAAATACATGTGTATACATGATTTAGCTTCAACTGTATGTGAAACGAGCGAGTTAGCTTCAAATCCAGGGGAAGCACATGATTTAACTTCAAATCAATGCGAAGTAGAATGCTTAGCTACAAATAGATGAGAAACAAATGATTTATTTTCGGATAATTGCGATATAAGGGATATAGCTTGAAATGCAGGTAAAACAAACTGGTTAGCTTAAAATCCATGCGAAACGCATGATTTAGCTTCAAATCAATGCGATGTAGAAGGCTTAGCTACAAATACAAGAGAAACAAATGATTTATCTTCAGATAATAGCGATATAAGTGATATAGCTTCAAGTGCAGGCGAAACAATCGAGTTAGCTTCATATCAATGCGAAGTAGAAGGTTTATCTTCAAATCCAGGCGAAACAAATGGTATATCTTCAAATACTTGTGATATACATGATTTAGTTTCAAATGCAGGCGAAACGAACGAGTGAGGTTCAAATCCATGCGAGTCACATGATTTAGCTTCAAATCAATGGGAAGTGGAAGGCTTAGTTTCAAATCCATGCGAATCAAATGGTTTAGCTGTAAATACTTGTGATATACACGATTTAGCTTCAGCTGCATGCGAAACAAGCGAGTTAGCTTCAAATTCATGCGAAGTAGATGGGTTAGTTTCAAATCCATGCGAAACGAATGGTTTAACTACCAATACATGCGAATATATGTGATACAGCTTCATATGCAGGTGAAACAATTGAGTTAGCTTCTAATCTCTGTGAATGACATGATTGAGCTTCAAATCGAAGCGAAGTAGAAGGCTTAGCTTCAAATCCATGAGAAACAAATGATTTAGCTTCAAATATTTGTGATATACATGATTCGGATTCAAATGCAGGCGAAACAATCGAGTTAGCTTTAAATCCATGCTATATCACATGATTTAGCTCCAAATCAATGCGAAGTAAAAGGCTTAGCAGCAAATCCATGGGAATAAAAAATTGTTTAGCTTCAAATACTTGTGAGATACATGATTTAGCTTCAAATGCACGCGACACAAACGGGTTAGCTTCAAATCCATGCGAAACACATGATTTAGCTTCAAATCAATGCGATATAGAAGGCTTAGCTACAAATACATTAGAAACAAATGATTTATATTCGGATAATTGCGATATAAGTGATATAGCTTCAAATGCAGGCAAAACAAACGGGTTAGCTTAAAATCCATGCGAAACGCATGATTTAGCTTCAAATCAATGCGATGTAGAAGGCTTAGCTACAAATACAAGAGAAACAAATGATTTATCTTCAGATAATAGCGATATAAGTGATATAGCTTCAAGTGCAGGCGAAACAATCGAGTTAGCTTCATATCAATGGGAAGTGGAAGGCTTAGTTTCAAATCCATGCGAATCAAATGGTTTAGCTGAAAATACTTGTGATATACATGATTTAGCTTCAACCGCATGCGAAACAAACGAATTATATTGAAATTCATGCGAAACACATGATTTAGCTTCAAATCAATGCGAAGTTAACGTCTTAGCTTCAAATCCATGCGGAACAAACGAGTCAGCTTCAAATCCATGCGAAACAAATGATTTAGCTTCAAATACTTGCGAATATAAATGATATAGCTTCAAATGCTGGCGAAACAAACGAGTTAGCTTCAAATCCATGCAAAACCCATGATTTAGATTCAAATCAATGCGAAGTAGAAGGCATAGCTTCATATCCATGCGAAACACATGGCTTAGCTTAATATTCATGCGTAGCAAATGGTTCAGCTGAAAATACTTGTGATATACATGATTAAGCTTCAACTGCATGTGAAACAAACATGTTCGCTTCAAATTCAAGCGAAACACATGATTCAGCTTCAAATCATTGCGAAGTAGAAGGCTTAGTTACAAATGCATGCGAAACAAATGGTTCAGCTTCAAATATTTGTGATATACATGATTTAGATTCAAATCCAGGCGAAACAACCGAGTTAGTTTCAAATCCGTGCGAAACACGTGATTTAGCTTAATAATCATGCGAAGCAAATGGTTTAGCTTCAAATACTTGTGATATACATAATTTAGCTTCCACTGCATGCGAAGCAAGCGAGTTAGCTTCAAATGCAAGCGAAAGACATGATTTAGCTCAAATCAATGCGATGTAGAAGGTTTAGCTTCAAATCCATGCGAAACAAATGATTTAGCTTCAAACACTGGCGATATAAGTGATATAGCTTCAAATGCAGACGAAACAAACGTGTTGGCTTCAAATCCAAGCGAAACACATGATTTAACTTCAAATCAATGCGATATAGAAGGTTTAGCTTGAAATCCAAGCGATACACATGATATCGCTTCAAATCAATACGAAGTAGAAGGCTTATCTTCGAATCCATGCGAAACAAATGGTTTAGCGTCAAATACTTGTGATATACATGATTTAGCATCAAATACAGGCGAAATACATGATTTAGCTTCAAATTCATTCGTAACACATGGCTTAGCTTAATATTCATGCGTAGCAAATGGATCAGCTGAAAATACTTGTGATATACATGATTAAGCTTCAACTGCATGTGAAACAAACATGTTCGCTTCAAATTCAAGCGAAACACATGATTCAGCTTCAAATCATTGCGAAGTAGAAGGCTTAGTTACAAATGCATGCGAAACAAATGGTTCAGCTTCAAATATTTGTGATATACATGATTCAGATTCAAATGCAGGTGAAACGAACGAGTTAGCTTCAAATCCATGCGAACCACATGATTTAGCTTCAAATCAATGCGAAGCAGAAGGCTTAGCTTCAAATCCATGCGAAACGAATGGTTTAACTACAAATACTTGCGAATATAAGTGATATAGCTTCATATGCAGGTGAAACAATTAAGTTAGCTTCAAATCCATGCGAATCACATGATTGACCTTCAAATCAAAGCGAAGTAGAAGGCTTAGCTTCAAATCCATGCGAAACGTATGGTTTAGCTTTAAATACTTGCGAATATAAGTGATATAGCTTCAAATGCAGGAGAAACATACGAGTGAGCTTCAAATCCAAGCGAAACACATGATTTAACTTCAAATCAATGCGAAGTAGAAGGCTTAGCTTCAAATTCTTGCGAAACAAATGGTTTAGCTTCAAATTCTTGTGATATACATGATTTAGTTTCAACTGCGTGCAAAACAAACGAGTTAGCTTCAAATACAAGCGAAACACTTGATTTTGCTTCAAATCAATGCAAAGTAGAAGGCTTATCTTCAAATCCATGCGAAACAATTGCTTTAGCTTCAAATACTTGTGATATACATGATTTAGCTTCAACAGCATGCAAAACTAACGAGTTAGCTTCAAATCCATGCGAAACTCATGATTTAGCTTCAAATTTATTCGAAACACATGGTTTAGCAGAATATTCATTCGAAACAAATGGTTCAGCTTCAAATAATTGTGATATACATGATTTAGCATCAACTGCTTGTGAAACAAACATGTTAACTTCAAGTTCAAGCGAAACACATGATTTACTTTGAAATCAATGCGAAGTAGAAGGCTTATCTTCGAATCCATGCGAAACAAATGGTTTAGCTTCAACTGCATGCGAAACAAACGAGTTAGCTTCAAATCCATACGAAACACACGATTTAGCTTCAAATCTATGCGAAATAGAAGGCTGATCATCGAATCCATGCGAAACCATTGTATTAGCTTCAAATATGTGTGATATACATGATTTTGCTTCAAATGCAGGAGAAACAAACGAGTTAGCTTCAAATCCACACGAAATACATGAATTAGCTTCAAATCAATGCGAAGTATAAGGCTTATCTTCAAATCCATGCGAAACTAATGGTTTAGCTTCAAATACTTGCGATATACATGATTTAGCTTCAACTGCATGCGAAACAAACGAGTTAGCTTCAAATCCAAGCGAAAAACGTGATTTAACGTCAAATCAATACGAAGTAGAAGGCTTATCTACAAATACATGCGAAACAAATTGTTTAGCTTCCAATACTTGTGATATACATGATTTAGCTTCAACTGCATACCAAACAACGAGTTAGCTGCAAATCCAAGGGAAACACATGATGTAGCATCAAATCCATGCGAAACAAATGGTTCAACTTCAGATACTTGCGATATAAGTGATATAGTTTCAAATGCAGACGAAAGAAATGAGTTAGCTTCAAATCCATGCGAAACACATGGTTTAGCTTCAAATCAATGCGAAGTAGAAGGCTTAGCTTCAAATCCATGCGGACTGAATGAATAAGTTTCAAATACTTGTGATATACAAGACTGAGCTTCAACTGCATGCGAAACAAACGAGTTAGCTTCAAATCCAATCGAAACACATAATTTAGCTTCAAATCCATGCGAAACACATAATGTAGCATCAAATCAATGAGAAGTAGATGCCTTAGCTTCAAATCCATGCGAAACGAATGGTTTAGCTTCAAATACTTGTGACATTCATAATTAAGCTTCAACTGAATGCGAAGCAAGCGAGTTAGCTTCAAATACAAGCGAAATACATGATTTAGCTCAAATCAATGCGATGTAGGAGGCTTATCTTCAAATCCATGCGAAACAAATGGTTTAGCTTCAAATACTTGTGATATACATAATTTAGCTTCAACTGCATGCGTTGCAATCGAGTTAGTATCAAATACAAGCGAAACACATGATTTAGCTTCAAATCAATGCGAAGTAGATGGCTTATCTTCAAATCCAGGCGAAGAAAATGATTTTCCTTCAAATACTTGCGGTTTAAATGAAATAGCTTCAAATGCAGGCGAAACAAACGAGTTAGCTTTTAATCCATGCGAAACACATGATTTAGCTTCAAATCAATACGAAGTAGAAGGCTTAGCTTCAAATCCATGCGAAACAAATGATTTACCTTCAAATACCTGCGGTTTATATAAAATAGCTTTAAATGCAGGCGAAACAAACGAGTTAGCTTCAAATCCATGCGAAACACATGATTTAGATTCAAATCAATGCGAAGTATTAGGCTTAGCTTCAAATCAATGCGAAACAATTGGTTTGGATTCAGATACTTGTGATAAACATGATTTAGCTTCAACTGCATGCGAATCAAGCGAGTTGGCATCAGATCCAAGAGAAACACATGATTTAACTTCAAATCAATGCGAAGTAGTAGGCTTAGCTTCAAAACAATGCGAAACAATTGGTGTGGATGCAGATACTTGTGATAAACATGATTTAGCTTCAAATCATGCGAAGTAGAAGGATTAGCATCAAATCCATGCGAAACGCATGATTTAGCTTCAAATTCATGCGAAACACATGGCTTAGCTTAATATTCATGCGAAACAGATGGTTTAGATACAGACACTTGTGATAAACATGATTTAGCTTCAACTGCATGAGAAACAAACGAGTTAGCTACAAATACAAGCGAAACACATGATATAGCATCATATTAATACGAAGGAGGAGGCTTAGCTTCAAATCCATGCGAACCGAATGATTTGGCTTCAGTGCTTGCGAATATAAGTAATTTAGCTTCAACTGCATGCGAAACAGACGAGTTATCTTCAAATCCATGCGAAACACATGATTTAGCTTCAAATCAATGCGAATTAGAAGGCTTAGCTTCAAATCCATGCGAAACTAATTATTTGGCTTCAAATACTTGCGAATATAAGTGATATAGATTCAAGTGAATGAAATAACTTCAAATGCAGACGAACGATCGAGTTATCTTCAAATTCATGCGAAACACACGATTTAGCTTCAAATCAGTTCGACGTAGAAGGCACAGCTTCAAATCCAAGCGAAACAAATGGTTTATATTCAGAAACTTGTGATAAACATGATTTAGCTTCAACTGCATGCGAAACAAACGAGTTAGCTTCATATCCAAGAGAAACACATGATTTAGCTTCAAATTCATTCCAAACACATGGATTAGCCTGATATTCGTGCGAAACAAATGGTTCAGCTTCAAATACTTGTGACATACATGATTTAGCTTCAACTGCATGTGAAACGAACGTGTTAGCTTCAAATTCAAGAGAAACACATGATTCAGTTTCAAATAAAAGCGAAGTAGATGGCATAGCATCAAATCCATGCGAATCAAATGGTTTAGCTTCAAATACTTGTGATATACATGAATTAGCTTCAACTGCATGCGATACAAACGATTGGCTTCAAATCCATGCGAAACATATGATTTAACTTCAAATCAATGCGAAGTAGAAGGCTGATCTTCGTATCCACGCGAAACAAATGGATTAGCTTCAAATACTTGTGATATACATAATTTATCTTCAACTGCATGCGAAACAAACGAGATAGCTTTAAATCCATCCGAAACAGATGATTTAGATTAAAATCAATGCGAAGTAGAAGGCTTATTTTGAAATCCATGCGAATCAAATGGTTTAGCTTCAAATACTTGTGATGTGCATGATTTAGCTTCAAATGCAAGCGAAACGAACGAGTTAGCGTCAAATCCAATCGAAACACATAATTTAGCTTCAGATCCATGCGAAACACATAATTTAGCATCAAATCAATGCGAAGTAGAAGGCTTAGCTTCAAATCCTTGCGAACCGAATGATTCGGCATCAAATGCTTGCGAATATAAGTAATATAGCTTCAACTGCATGCGAAACAGACGAGTTATCTTCAAATCCATGCGAAACACATGATTTAGCTTCAAACCAATGCGAATTAGAAGGCTTAGCTTCAAATCCATGCGAAACGAATTATTTGGCTTCAAATACTTGCGAATATAAGTGATATAGATTCAACTGCATGTCAAACAATCGAGTTATCTTCAAATCCATGCGAATCACATGATTTACCTTCAAATCAATGCGAAGTAGAAGGATTAGCATCAAATCCATGCGAAACGCATGATTTAGCTTCAAATTCATGCGAAACACATGGCTTTGTTTAATATTCATGCGAAACAGATGGTTTAGATACAGACACTTGTGATAAACATGATTTAGCTTCAACTGCATGAGAAACAAACGAGTTAGCTACAAATACAAGCGGAACACATGATATAGCATCATATTAATGCGAAGGAGGAGGCTTAGCTTCAAATCCATGCGAACCGAATGATTTGGCTTCAGTGCTTGCGAATATAAGTAATTTAGCTTCAACTGCATGCGAAACAGACGAGTTATCTTCAAATCCATGCGAAACACATGATTTAGCTTCAAATCAATGCGAATTAGAAGGCTTAGCTTCAAATCCATGCGAAACGAATTATTTGGCTTCAAATACTTGCGAATATAAGTGATATAGATTCAAGTGAATGAAATAACTTCAAATGCAGACGAACGATCGAGTTATCTGCAAATTCATGCGAAACACATGATTTAGCTTCAAATCAGTTCGACGTAGAAGGCACAGCTTCAAATCCAAGCGAAACAAATGGTTTAGATTCAGAAAATTGTGATAAACATGATTTAGCTTCAACTGCATGCGAAACAAACGAGCTAGCTTCATATCCAAGGGAAACACATGATTTAGCTTCAAATCATTCGAAGTAGAAGGCTTAGCTTCAAATACTTGTGATATACGTGATTTAGCTTCAACTGCATGCGAAACATACGAGTTAACTTCAAATCCATGCGAAGTAGTAGGATTATCTTCAAATACATGCGAAAAGAATAGTTTAGCTTGAAATACTTGTTTTATACATGTTTTACCTTCAACTCCATGCGAAACATACGAGTTAGCTTCAAATCCAAGCGAAACACATGATTTTGCTTCAAATCAATGTGATGTAGATGGTTTAGCTTCAAATCCAAGCAAAACCAATGATTTAGCTTCAAATGCTTGCGATATAAGTGATATAGATTCAAATGCAGGCGAAACAAATGAGTTAGCTTCAAATCCATGCGAAACAAATGGTTCAGCTTCAGATACTTGCGATATAAGTGATATAGATTCAAATGCAGGCGAAACAGACGAGTTAGTTTCAAATCCATGCGAAACACATGATTTAGCTTCAAATCAATGCGAAGTGGAATGCTTATCTTCAAATCCATGCGGAACAAAGGATTTAGCTTCAGATACTTGCGATATAAGTGATATAGATTCAAATGCTGGCGAAACACACGAGTTAGTTTCAAATCCATGCGAAACACATGATTTAGCTTCAAATCAATGCGAAGTAGAAGGATTAGCATCAAATCCATTTGAAACGCAAGATTTAGCTTCAAATTCATGCGAAACACATGGCTTAGCTTAATATTCATGCGAAACAGATGGTTTAGATACAGACACTTGTGAAATACATGATTTAGCTCCAACTGCATGCGAAACAAACGAGTTAGCTTCAAATCCAAGCGAAACACGTGATTTAGCTTCAAATCAATGAGAAGTGGAATGCTTAGCTTCAAATACATGCGAATCAAATGGTTTAGCTTCAAATACTTGTGATATACATGATATAGTTTCAACTGCATGCGAAACAAACGAATTATCTTCAAATCCAAGCGAAACACATGATTAAGTTTCAAATCAATGCGAAGTAGAAGACTTAGCTTCAAATCCATGTGAAACACGTGATTTAGCTTCAAAACAAATGGTTTACCTTCAAATACTTGTGATATACATGATTAAGCTTCAAATGCAGGCGAAACAAACGAGTGAGCTTCAAATCCAAGCGTAACACATGATTTAACTTCAAATCAATGCGAAGTAGAAGGCTTAGCTTCAAATCCATGCGAACTGAATGATTAAGTTTCAAATACTTGTGATATACGTAATTTAGCTTCAACTGCATGCGAAACACATAATTTAGCATCAAATCAATGCGAAGTAGAAGGCTTAGCTTCAAATCCTTGCAAACCGAATGATTCGGCTTCAAATGCTTGCGAATATAAGTGATATAGATTCAACTGCATGTCAAACAATCGAGTTATCTTCAAATCCATGCGAATCACATGATTTACCTTCAAATCAATGCGAAGTAGAAGGATTAGCATCAAATCCATGCGAAACGCATGATTTAGCTTCAAATTCATGCGAAACACATGGCTTAGCTTAATATTCATGCGAAACAGATGGTTTAGATACAGACACTTGTGATAAACATGATTTAGCTTCAACTGCATGAGAAACAAACGAGTTAGCTACAAATACAAGCGAAACACATGATATAGCATCATATTAATGCGAAGGAGGAGGCTTAGCTTCAAATCCATGCGAACCGAATGATTTGGCTTCAGTGCTTGCGAATATAAGTAATTTAGCTTCAACTGCATGCGAAACAGACGAGTTATCTTCAAATACAAGCGAAACACATGATTCACCTTCAAATCAATGCGAAGTATAAGGCTTATTTTCGAAATCATGCGAAAAAAATGGTTTAGCTTCAAATACTTGTGATATACACAATTTAGATTCAACTGCATGCAAAACACACGAGTTAGCTTCAAATCCATGCGAAACACATGATTTAGCTTCAAATCAATGCGAAATGGATGGCTTATCTTCAAATCCATGCGGAACAAAGGATTTAGCTTCAGATACTTGCGAAATAAGTGATATAGATTCAAATGCTGGCGAAACACGCGAGTTAGTTTCAAATCCATGCGAAACACATGATTTAGCTTCAAATCAATGCGAAGTAGAAGGATTAGCATCAAATCCATTTGAAACGCAAGATTTAGCTTCAAATTCATGCGAAACACATGGCTTAGCTTAATATTCATGCGAAACAGATGGTTTAGATACAGACACTTGTGAAATACATGATTTAGCTCCAACTGCATGCGAAACAAACGAGTTAGCTTCAAATCCAAGCGAAACACATGATATAGCATCATATTAATGCGAAGGAGGAGGCTTAGCTTCAAATCCATGCGAACCGAATGATTTGGCTTCAGTGCTTGCGAATATAAGTAATTTAGCTTCAACTGCATGCGAAACAGACGAGTTATCTTCAAATCCATGCGAAACACATGATTTAGCTTCAAATCAATGCGAATTAGAAGGCTTAGCTTCAAATCCATGCGAAACTAATTATTTGGCTTCAAATACTTGCGAATATAAGTGATATAGATTCAAGTGAATGAAATAACTTCAAATGCAGACGAACGATCGAGTTATAATCAAATCCAAGCGAAACACATGATTTAGCTTCTTATCAATGCGAAGTAGAAGGCTGATCTTCGAATCCTTGCGAAACAAATGGTTTAGCTTCAAATACTTGTGATGTACATGAATAAGCTTCAGCAGCATGCAAAACTAGCGAGTTAGCTTCAAATCCATGCGAAACACATGATTTAGCTTGAAATCAATGCGATTTAGAAGGCTTATTTTGAAATCCATGCGAATCAAATGGTTTAGCTTCAAATAATTGTGATATACATGATTTAGCTTCAACTGCATTACGAACCAAACTAGTTAGCTTAAAATTCAAGAGAAAAACATGATTCAGTTTCAAATAAAAGCGAAGTAGATGGCATTGCATCAAATCCATGCGAATCAAATGGTTTAGCTGCAAATACTTGTGATATACATGATTTAGCTTCAACTCCATGCGATACAAACGATTAGCTTCAAATGCATGCGAAACACATGATTTTGATTAAAATCAATGCGAAGTAGAAGGCTTATCTTCAAATCCATGCGAATCAAATGGTTGAGCTTCAAATACTTGGGATATACATGATTCAGCTTCAACTGCATGCGTAACAAATGAGTTAGCTTCAAATCTATGCGAAACACGTGATTTAGCTTCAAATTCATTCCAAACACATGGTTTAGCCTGATATTCGTGCGAAACAAATGGTTCAGCTTCAAATACTTGTGACATACATGATTTAGCTTCAACTGCATGTGAAACGAACGTGTTAGCTTCAAATTCAAGAGAAACACATGATTCAGTTTCAAATAAAAGCGAAGTAGATGGCATAGCATCAAATCCATGCGAATCAAATGGTTTAGCTTCAAATACTTGTGATATACATGATTTAGCTTCAACTGCATGCGATACAAACGATTAGCTTCAAATCCATGCGAAACATATGATTTAACTTCAAATCAATGCATGTAGAAGGCTGATCTTCGAATCCACACGAAACAAATGGATTAGCTTCAAATACTTGTGATATACATGATTTATCTTCAACTGCATGCGAAAAAAATGAGATAGCTTTAAATCCATCCGAAACAGATGATTTAGATTAAAATCAATGCGAAGTAGAAGGCTTATTTTGAAATCCATGCGAAACAAGTGGTTCAGCTTCAAATACTTGTGATGTGCATGATTTAGCTTCAAATACAAGCGAAACGAACGAGTTAGCTTCAAATCCATGCGAAACACATGATTTTGCTTCTTATCAATGCGAAGTAGAAGGCTGATCTTCGTAACCTTGCGAAACAAATGGTTTAGCTTCAAATACTTGTGATATACATGACTTAGCTTCAACAGCATGCAAAACTAACGAGTTAGCTTCAAATCCATGCGAAACACATGAGTTAGCTTCTTATCAATGCGAAGTAGAAGGCTGATCTTCGAATCCTTGCGAAACAAATGGTTTAGCTTTAAATACTTGTGATATACATGAATAAGCTTCAACAGCATGCAAAATTAGCGAGTTAGCTTCAAATCTATGCGAAACATATGATTTAGCTTGACATCAATGCGATTTAGAAGGCTTATATTCGAATCCATGCGAAACAAATGGTTTAGCTTCAAATACCTGTGATATACATGATTTATCTTCAACTGCATGCGAAAAAAACGAGATAGCTTTAAATCCATCCGAAACAGATGATTTAGATTAAAATCAATGCGAAGTAGAAGGCTTATTTTGAAATCCATGCGAATCAAATGGTTTAGCTTCAAATAATTGTGATATACATGATTTAGCTTCAATTGCATGCGAAACAAATGAGTTAGCTTGAAATCCAAGCGAAACACATGATTTAGTTTCAAATCAATGCGAAGTAGAAGGCTTATCTTCAAATCCATGCGAATCAAATGGTTGAGCTTCAAATAATTGGGATATACATGATTCAGCTTCAACTGCATGCGTAACAAATTAGCTAGCTTCAAATCTATGCGAAACACATGATTTAGCTTCAAATTCATTCCAAACACATGGTTTAGCCTGATATTCGTGCGAAACAAATGGTTCAGCTTCAAATACTTGTGACATACATGATTTAGCTTCAACTGCATGTGAAACGAACGAGTTAGCTTCAAATTCAAGAGAAACACATGATTCAGTTTCAAATAAAAGCGAAGTAGATGGCATAGCATCAAATCCATGCGATTCAAATGGTTTAGCTTGAAATACCTGTGATATACATGATTTATCTTCAACTGCATGCGAAACAAACGAGATAGCTTTAAATCCATGCGAAACAGATGATTTAGATTAAAATCAATGCGAAGTAGAAGGCTTATTTTGAAATCCATGCGAATCATGTGGTTTAGCTTCAAATAATTGTGATATACATGATTTGGCTTCAACTGCATGCGATACAAACGAGTTAGCTTCAAATCCATGCGAAAAACATGATTTAGCTTTAAATCAATACGAGGTAGATGGCTGATCTTCGAATCCATGCAAAACAAATGGTTTAGCTTCACATACTTGTTTGATACATTATTTAGCTTCAATTGCATGCGAAACAAACGAGTTAGCTTGAAATCCAAGCGAAACACATGATTTCGCTTCAAATCAATGCGAAGTAGAAGGCTTATTTTGAAATCCATGCGAATCAAATGGTTGAGCTTCAAATACTTGGGATATACATGATTCAGCTTCAGCTGCATGCGTAACAAACGAGTTAGCTTCAAATCTATGCGGAACACATGATTTAGCTTCAAATTCATTCCAAACACATTGTTTAGCCTGATATTCGTGCGAAACAAATGGTTCAGCTTCAAATACTTGTGACATACATGATATAGATTCAACTGCATGTGAAACGAAAGTGTTAGCTTCAAATTCAAGAGAAACACATGATTCAGTTTCAAATAAAAGCGAAGTAGATGGCATAGCATCAAATCCATGCGAATCAAATGGTTTAGCTTCAAATACTTGTGATATACATGAATTAGCTTCAACTGCATGCGATACAAACGATTAGCTTCAAATCCATGCGAAACATATGATTTAACTTCAAATCAATGCGAAGTAGAAGGCTGATCTTCGAATCCACGCGAAACAAATGGTTTAGCTTCAAATACCTGTGATATACATGATTTATCTTCAACTGCATGCGAAACAAACGAGATAGCTTTAAATCCATCCGAAACAGATGATTTAGATTAAAATCAATGCGAAGTAGAAGGCTTATTTTGAAATCCATGCGAATCAAATGGTTTAGCTTCAAATAATTGTGATATACATGATTTAGCTTCAGTTGCATGCGAAACAAACGGGTTAGCTTGAAATCCAAGCGAAACACATGATTTAGCTTCTTATCAATGCGAAGTAGAAGGCTGATCTTCGAATCCTTGCGAAACAAATGGTTTAACTTCAAATACTTGTGATGTACATGAATAAGCTTCAACAGCATGCAAAACTAGCGAGTTAGCTTCAAATCCATGCGAAACATATGATTTAGCTTGACATCAATGCGATTTAGAAGGCTTATATTCGAATCCATGCGAAACAAATGGTTTAGCTTCAAATACCTGTGATATACATGATTTATCTTCAACTGCATGCGAAACAAACGAGATAGCTTTAAATCCATGCGAAACAGATGATTTAGATTAAAATCAATGCGAAGTAGAGGGCTTATTTTGAAATCCATGCGAATCAAATGGTTTAGCTTCAAATAATTGTGATATACATGATTTAGCTTCAACTGCATTACGAAACAAACTAGTTAGCTTCAAATTCAAGAGAAACACATGATTCAGTTTCAAATAAAAGCGAAGTAGATGGCATAGCATCAAATCCATGCGAATCAAATGGTTTAGCTTCAAATACTTGTGATATACATGATTTAGCTTCAACTGCATGCGATACAAACGATTAGCTTCAAATCCATGCGAAACATATGATTTAACTTCAAATCAATGCGAAGTAGAAGGCTGATCTTCGAATCCACGCGAAACAAATGGATTAGCTTCAAATACTTGTGATGTGCATGATTTAGCTTCAAATGCAAGCGAAACGAACGAGTTAGCTTCAAATCCATGCGAAACACATGATTTTGCTTCTTATCAATGCGAAGTAGAAGGCTGATCTTCGTATCCTTGCGAAACAAATGGTTTAGCTTCAAATACTTGTGATATACATGATTTAGCTTCAACAGCATGCAAAACTAACGAGTTAGCTTCAAATCCATGCG
This sequence comes from Megalopta genalis, assembly GCF_051020955.1. NCBI lineage: Eukaryota > Metazoa > Arthropoda > Insecta > Hymenoptera > Halictidae > Megalopta > Megalopta genalis. The sequence goes on along the minus strand of NW_027476531.1, from coordinate 138,781 downwards.
AATCACATGAGTTAGCTTCTTATCAATGCGATTTAGAAGGCTTATATTCGAATCCATGCGAAACAAATGGTTTAGCTTCAAATACCTGTGATATACATGATTTATCTTCAACTGCATGCGAAAAAAACGAGATAGCTTTAAATCCATCCGAAACAGATGATTTAGATTAAAATCAATGCGAAGTAGAAGGCTTATTTTGAAATCCATGCGAATCAAATGGTTTAGCTTCAAATAATTGTGATATACATGATTTAGCTTCAGTTGCATGCGAAGCAAACGAGTTAGCTTGAAATCCAAGCGAAACACATGATTTAGCTTCTTATCAATGCGAAGTAGAAGGCTGATCTTCGAATCCTTGCGAAACAAATGGTTTAACTTCAAATACTTGTGATGTACAAGAATAAGCTTCAACAGCATGCAAAACTAGCGAGTTAGCTTCAAATCCATGCGAAACACATGATTTAGCTTGAAATCAATGCGATTTAGAAGGCTTATCTTCGAATCCATGCGAAACAACTAGTTTAGCTTCAAATACCTGTGATATACATGATTTATCTTCAACTGCATGCGAAACAAACGAGATAGCTTTAAATCCATGCGAAACAGATGATTTAGATTAAAATCAATGCGCAGTAGAAGGCTTATTTTGAAATCCATGCGAATCAAATGGTTTAGCTTCAAATAATTGTGATATACATGATTTAGCTTCAACTGCATTACGAAAGAAACTAGTTAGCTTCAAATTCAAGAGAAACATATGATTCAGTTTCAAATAAAAGCGAAGTAGATGGCATAGCATCAAATCCATGCGAATCAAATGGTTTAGCTTCAAATACTTGTGATATACATGATTTAGCTTCAACTGCATGCGATACAAACGATTAGCTTCAAATCCATGCGAAACATATGATTTAACTTCAAATCAATGCGAAGTAGAAGGCTGATCTTCGAATCCACGCGAAACAAATGGATTAGCTTCAAATACTTGTGATATACATGATTTATCTTCAACTGCATGCGAAACAAACGAGTTAGCTTTAAATCCATCCGAAACAGATGATTTAGATTAAAATCAATGGGAAGTAGAAGGCTTATTTTGAAATCCATGCGAATCAAATGGTTTAGCTTCAAATAATTGTGATATACATGATGTAGCTTCAATTGCATGCGAAACAAACGGTTAGCTTCAAATCCATTCGAAACACATGATTTAGCTTCAAATCAATGCGAAGTAGAAGGCTTATCTTCAAATCCATGCGAAACAAGTGGTTCAGCTTCAAATACTTGTGATGTGCATGATTTATTTTCAAATGCAAGCGAAACGAACGAGTTAGCTTCAAATCCATGCGAAACACATGATTTTGCTTCTTATCAATGCGAAGTAGAAGGCTGATCTTCGTAACCTTGCGAAACAAATGGTTTAGCTTCAAATACTTGTGATATACATGATTTAGCTTCAACAGCATGCAAAACTAGCGAGTTAGCTTCAAATCTATGCGAAACACATGATTTAGCTTGAAATCAATGCGATTTAGAAGGCTTATCTTCGAATCCATGCGAAACAACTGGTTTAGCTTGAAATACCTGTGATATACATGATTTATCTTCAACTGCATGCGAAACAAACGAGATAGCTTTAAATCCATGCGAAACAGATGATTTAGATTAAAATCAATGCGAAGTAGAAGGCTTATTTTGAAATCCATGCGAATCAAATGGTTTAGCTTCAAATAATTGTGATATACATGATTTAGCTTCAACTGCATTACGAAACAAACTAGTTAGCTTCAAATTCAAGAGAAACACATGATTCAGTTTCAAATAAAAGCGAAGTAGATGGCATTGCATCAAATCCATGCGAATCAAATTGTTTAGCTGCGAATACTTGTGATATACATGATTTAGCTTCAACTCCATGCGATACAAACGATTAGCTTCAAATGCATGCGGAACACATGATTTAGATTAAAATCAATGCGAAGTAGAAGGCTTATCTTCAAATCCATGCGAATCAAATGGTTGAGCTTCAAATACTTGGGATATACGTGATTCAGCTTCAACTGCATGCGTAACAAATGAGTTAGCTTCAAATCTATGCGAAACACATGATTTAGCTTCAAATTCATTCCAAACACATGGTTTAGCCTGATATTCGTGCGAAACAAATGGTTCAGCTTCAAATACTTGTGACATACATGATTTAGCTTCAACTGCATGTGAAACGAACGTGTTAGCTTCAAATTCAAGAGAAACACATGATTCAGTTTCAAATAAAAGCGAAGTAGATGGCATAGTATCAAATCCATGCGAATCAAATGGTTTAGCTTCAAATACTTGTGATATACATGATTTAGCTTCAACTGCATGCGATACAAACGATTGGCTTCAAATCCATGCGAAACACATGATTTAACTTCAAATCAATGCGAAGTAGAAGGCTGATCTTCGAATCCACGCGAAACAAACGGATTAGCTTCAAATACTTGTGATATACATGATTTATCTTCAACTGCAGGCGAAACAAACGAGATAGCTTTAAATCCATCCGAAACAGATGATTTAGATTAAAATCAATGCGAAGTAGAAGGCTTATTTTGAAATCCATGCGAATCAAATGGTTTAGCTTCAAATAATTGTGATATACATGATTTAGCTTCAACTGCATTACGAAACAAACTAGTTAGCTTCAAATTCAAGAGAAACACATGATTCAGTTTCAAATAAAAGCGAAGTAGATGGCATTGCATCAAATCCATGCGAATCAAATTGTTTAGCTGCAAATACTTGTGATATACATGATTTAGCTTCAACTCCATGCGATACAAACGATTAGCTTTAAATGCATACGAAACACATGATTTAGATTAAAATCAATGCGAAGTAGAAGGCTTATCTTCAAATCCATGCGAATCAAATGGTTGAGCTTCAAATACTTGGGATATACATGATTCAGCTTCAACTGCATGCGTAACAAATGAGTTAGCTTCAAATCTATGCGAAACACATGATTTAGCTTCAAATTCATTCCAAACACATGGTTTAGCCTGATATTCGTGCGAAACAAATGGTTCAGCTTCAAATACTTGTGACATACATGATTTAGCTTCAACTGCATGTGAAACGAACGTGTTAGCTTCAAATTCAAGAGAAACACATGATTCAGTTTCAAATAAAAGCGAAGTAGATGGCATTGCATCAAATCCATGCGAATCAAATTGTTTAGCTGCAAATACTTGTGATATACATGATTTAGCTTCAACTCCATGCGATACAAACGATTAGCTTTAAATGCATGCGAAAAACATGATTTAGATTAAAATCAATGCGAAGTAGAAGGCTTATCTTCAAATCCATGCGAATCAAATGGTTGAGCTTCAAATACTTGGGATATACATGATTCAGCTTCAACTGCATGTGAAACGAACGTGTTAGCTTCAAATTCAAGAGAAACACATGATTCAGTTTCAAATAAAAGCGAAGTAGATGGCATAGTATCAAATCCATGCGAATCAAATGGTTTAGCTTCAAATACTTGTGATATACATGATTTAGCTTCAACTGCATGCGATACAAACGATTGGCTTCAAATCCATGCGAAACACATGATTTAACTTCAAATCAATGCGAAGTAGAAGGCTGATCTTCAAATCCACGCGAAACAAACGGATTAGCTTCAAATACTTGTGATATACATGATTTATCTTCAACTGCAGGCGAAACAAACGAGATAGCTTTAAATCCATCCGAAACAGATGATTTAGATTAAAATCAATGCGAAGTAGAAGGCTTATTTTGAAATCCATGCGAATCAAATGGTTTAGCTTCAAATACTTGTGATGTGCATGATTTAGCTTCAAATGCAAGCGAAACGAACGAGTTAGCTTCAAATCCATGCGAAACACATGATTTTGCTTCTTATCAATGCGAAGTAGAAGGCTGAACTTCGTATCCTTGCGAAACAAATGGTTTAGCTTCAAATACTTGTGATATACATGATTTAGCTTCAACAGCATGCAAAACTAACGAGTTAGCTTCAAATCCATGCGAAACACATGAGTTAGCTTCTTATCAATGCGAAGTAGAAGGCTGATCTTCGAATCCTTGCGAAACAAATGGTTTAGCTTCAAATACCTGTGATATACATGATTTATCTTCAACTGCATGCGAAAAAATGAGATAGCTTTAAATCCATCCGAAACAGATGATTTAGATTAAAATCAATGCGAAGTAGAAGGCTTATTTTGAAATCCATGCGAAACAAGTGGTTCAGCTTCAAATACTTGTGATGTGCATGATTTAGCTTCAAATGCAAGCAAAACGAACGAGTTAGCTTCAAATCCATGCGAAACACATGATTTTGCTTCTTATCAATGCGAAGTAGAAGGCTGATCTTCGTAACCTTGCGAAACAAATGGTTTAGCTTCAAATACCTGTGATATACATGATTTATCTTCAACTGCATGCGAAAAAAACGAGATAGCTTTAAATCCATCCGAAACAGATGATTTAGATTAAAATCAATGCAAGTAGAAGGCTTATTTTGAAATCCATGCGAATCAAATGGTTTAGCTTCCAATAATTGTGATATACATGATTTAGCTTCAGTTGCATGCGAAACAAACGAGTTAGCTTGAAATCCAAGCGAAACACATGATTTAGCTTCTTATCAATGCGAAGTAGAAGGCTGATCTTCGAATCCTTGCGAAACAAATGGTTTAGCTTCAAATACTTGTGATGTACATGAATAAGCTTCAGCAGCATGCAAAACTAGCGAGTTAGCTTCAAATCCATGCGAAACACATGATTTAGCTTGAAATCAATGCGATTTAGAAGGCTTATCTTCGAATCCATGCGAATCAACTGGTTTAGCTTCAAATACCTGTGATATACATGATTTATCTTCAACTGCATGCGAAACAAACGAGATAGCTTTAAATCCATGCGAAACAGATGATTTAGATTAAAATCAATGCGAAGTAGAAGGCTTATTTTGAAATCCATGCGAATCAAATGGTTTAGCTTCAAATAATTGTGATATACATGATTTAGCTTCAACTGCATTACGAACCAAACTAGTTAGCTTAAAATTCAAGAGAAAAACATGATTCAGTTTCAAATAAAAGCGAAGTAGATGGCATTGCATCAAATCCATGCGAATCAAATGGTTTAGCTGCAAATACTTGTGATATACATGATTTAGCTTCAACTCCATGCGATACAAACGATTAGCTTCAAATGCATGCGAAACACATGATTTTGATTAAAATCAATGCGAAGTAGAAGGCTTATCTTCAAATCCATGCGAATCAAATGGTTGAGCTTCAAATACTTGGGATATACATGATTCAGCTTCAACTGCATGCGTAACAAATGAGTTAGCTTCAAATCTATGCGAAACACGTGATTTAGCTTCAAATTCATTCCAAACACATGGTTTAGCCTGATATTCGTGCGAAACAAATGGTTCAGCTTCAAATACTTGTGACATACATGATTTAGCTTCAACTGCATGTGAAACTAACGTGTTAGCTTCAAATTCAAGAGAAACACATGATTCAGTTTCAAATAAAAGCGAAGTAGATGGCATAGCATCAAATCCATGCAAATCAAATGGTTTAGCTTCAAATACTTGTGATATACATGATTTAGCTTCAACTGCATGCGATACAAACGATTAGCTTCAAATCCATGCGAAACATATGATTTAACTTCAAATCAATGCATGTAGAAGGCTGATCTTCGAATCCACGCGAAACAAATGGATTAGCTTCAAATACTTGTGATATACATGATTTATCTTCAACTGCATGCGAAAAAAATGAGATAGCTTTAAATCCATCCGAAACAGATGATTTAGATTAAAATCAATGCGAAGTAGAAGGCTTATTTTGAAATCCATGCGAATCAAATGGTTTAGCTTCAAATAATTGTGATATACATGATTTAGCTTCAGTTGCATGCGAAGCAAACGAGTTAGCTTGAAATCCAAGCGAAACACATGATTTAGCTTCTTATCAATGCGAAGTAGAAGGCTGATCTTCGAATCCTTGCGAAACAAATGGTTTAACTTCAAATACTTGTGATGTACAAGAATAAGCTTCAACAGCATGCAAAACTAGCGAGTTAGCTTCAAATCCATGCGAAACACATGATTTAGCTTGAAATCAATGCGATTTAGAAGGCTTATCTTCGAATCCATGCGAAACAACTAGTTTAGCTTCAAATACCTGTGATATACATGATTTATCTTCAACTGCATGCGAAACAAACGAGATAGCTTTAAATCCATGCGAAACAGATGATTTAGATTAAAATCAATGCGCAGTAGAAGGCTTATTTTGAAATCCATGCGAATCAAATGGTTTAGCTTCAAATAATTGTGATATACATGATTTAGCTTCAACTGCATTACGAAAGAAACTAGTTAGCTTCAAATTCAAGAGAAACATATGATTCAGTTTCAAATAAAAGCGAAGTAGATGGCATAGCATCAAATCCATGCGAATCAAATGGTTTAGCTTCAAATACTTGTGATATACATGATTTAGCTTCAACTGCATGCGATACAAACGATTAGCTTCAAATCCATGCGAAACATATGATTTAACTTCAAATCAATGCGAAGTAGAAGGCTGATCTTCGAATCCACGCGAAACAAATGGATTAGCTTCAAATACTTGTGATATACATGATTTATCTTCAACTGCATGCGAAACAAACGAGTTAGCTTTAAATCCATCCGAAACAGATGATTTAGATTAAAATCAATGGGAAGTAGAAGGCTTATTTTGAAATCCATGCGAATCAAATGGTTTAGCTTCAAATAATTGTGATATACATGATGTAGCTTCAATTGCATGCGAAACAAACGGTTAGCTTCAAATCCATTCGAAACACATGATTTAGCTTCAAATCAATGCGAAGTAGAAGGCTTATCTTCAAATCCATGCGAAACAAGTGGTTCAGCTTCAAATACTTGTGATGTGCATGATTTATTTTCAAATGCAAGCGAAACGAACGAGTTAGCTTCAAATCCATGCGAAACACATGATTTTGCTTCTTATCAATGCGAAGTAGAAGGCTGATCTTCGTAACCTTGCGAAACAAATGGTTTAGCTTCAAATACTTGTGATATACATGATTTAGCTTCAACAGCATGCAAAACTAGCGAGTTAGCTTCAAATCTATGCGAAACACATGATTTAGCTTGAAATCAATGCGATTTAGAAGGCTTATCTTCGAATCCATGCGAAACAACTGGTTTAGCTTCAAATACCTGTGATATACATGATTTATCTTCAACTGCATGCGAAACAAACGAGATAGCTTTAAATCCATGCGAAACAGATGATTTAGATTAAAATCAATGCGAAGTAGAAGGCTTATTTTGAAATCCATGCGAATCAAATGGTTTAGCTTCAAATAATTGTGATATACATGATTTAGCTTCAACTGCATTACGAAACAAACTAGTTAGCTTCAAATTCAAGAGAAACACATGATTCAGTTTCAAATAAAAGCGAAGTAGATGGCATTGCATCAAATCCATGCGAATCAAATTGTTTAGCTGCGAATACTTGTGATATACATGATTTAGCTTCAACTCCATGCGATACAAACGATTAGCTTCAAATGCATGCGGAACACATGATTTAGATTAAAATCAATGCGAAGTAGAAGGCTTATCTTCAAATCCATGCGAATCAAATGGTTGAGCTTCAAATACTTGGGATATACGTGATTCAGCTTCAACTGCATGCGTAACAAATGAGTTAGCTTCAAATCTATGCGAAACACATGATTTAGCTTCAAATTCATTCCAAACACATGGTTTAGCCTGATATTCGTGCGAAACAAATGGTTCAGCTTCAAATACTTGTGACATACATGATTTAGCTTCAACTGCATGTGAAACGAACGTGTTAGCTTCAAATTCAAGAGAAACACATGATTCAGTTTCAAATAAAAGCGAAGTAGATGGCATAGTATCAAATCCATGCGAATCAAATGGTTTAGCTTCAAATACTTGTGATATACATGATTTAGCTTCAACTGCATGCGATACAAACGATTGGCTTCAAATCCATGCGAAACACATGATTTAACTTCAAATCAATGCGAAGTAGAAGGCTGATCTTCGAATCCACGCGAAACAAACGGATTAGCTTCAAATACTTGTGATATACATGATTTATCTTCAACTGCAGGCGAAACAAACGAGATAGCTTTAAATCCATCCGAAACAGATGATTTAGATTAAAATCAATGCGGAGTAGAAGGCTTATTTTGAAATCCATGCGAATCAAATGGTTTAGCTTCAAATAATTGTGATATACATGATTTAGCTTCAACTGCATTACGAAACAAACTAGTTAGCTTCAAATTCAAGAGAAACACATGATTCAGTTTCAAATAAAAGCGAAGTAGATGGCATTGCATCAAATCCATGCGAATCAAATTGTTTAGCTGCAAATACTTGTGATATACATGATTTAGCTTCAACTCCATGCGATACAAACGATTAGCTTTAAATGCATACGAAACACATGATTTAGATTAAAATCAATGCGAAGTAGAAGGCTTATCTTCAAATCCATGCGAATCAAATGGTTGAGCTTCAAATACTTGGGATATACATGATTCAGCTTCAACTGCATGCGTAACAAATGAGTTAGCTTCAAATCTATGCGAAACACATGATTTAGCTTCAAATTCATTCCAAACACATGGTTTAGCCTGATATTCGTGCGAAACAAATGGTTCAGCTTCAAATACTTGTGACATACATGATTTAGCTTCAACTGCATGTGAAACGAACGTGTTAGCTTCAAATTCAAGAGAAACACATGATTCAGTTTCAAATAAAAGCGAAGTAGATGGCATTGCATCAAATCCATGCGAATCAAATTGTTTAGCTGCAAATACTTGTGATATACATGATTTAGCTTCAACTCCATGCGATACAAACGATTAGCTTTAAATGCATGCGAAAAACATGATTTAGATTAAAATCAATGCGAAGTAGAAGGCTTATCTTCAAATCCATGCGAATCAAATGGTTGAGCTTCAAATACTTGGGATATACATGATTCAGCTTCAACTGCATGTGAAACGAACGTGTTAGCTTCAAATTCAAGAGAAACACATGATTCAGTTTCAAATAAAAGCGAAGTAGATGGCATAGTATCAAATCCATGCGAATCAAATGGTTTAGCTTCAAATACTTGTGATATACATGATTTAGCTTCAACTGCATGCGATACAAACGATTGGCTTCAAATCCATGCGAAACACATGATTTAACTTCAAATCAATGCGAAGTAGAAGGCTGATCTTCGAATCCACGCGAAACAAACGGATTAGCTTCAAATACTTGTGATATACATGATTTATCTTCAACTGCAGGCGAAACAAACGAGATAGCTTTAAATCCATCCGAAACAGATGATTTAGATTAAAATCAATGCGAAGTAGAAGGCTTATTTTGAAATCCATGCGAATCAAATGGTTTAGCTTCAAATACTTGTGATGTGCATGATTTAGCTTCAAATGCAAGCGAAACGAACGAGTTAGCTTCAAATCCATGCGAAACACATGATTTTGCTTCTTATCAATGCGAAGTAGAAGGCTGAACTTCGTATCCTTGCGAAACAAATGGTTTAGCTTCAAATACTTGTGATATACATGATTTAGCTTCAACAGCATGCAAAACTAACGAGTTAGCTTCAAATCCATGCGAAACACATGAGTTAGCTTCTTATCAATGCGAAGTAGAAGGCTGATCTTCGAATCCTTGCGAAACAAATGGTTTAGCTTCAAATACCTGTGATATACATGATTTATCTTCAACTGCATGCGAAAAAATGAGATAGCTTTAAATCCATCCGAAACAGATGATTTAGATTAAAATCAATGCGAAGTAGAAGGCTTATTTTGAAATCCATGCGAAACAAGTGGTTCAGCTTCAAATACTTGTGATGTGCATGATTTAGCTTCAAATGCAAGCAAAACGAACGAGTTAGCTTCAAATCCATGCGAAACACATGATTTTGCTTCTTATCAATGCGAAGTAGAAGGCTGATCTTCGTAACCTTGCGAAACAAATGGTTTAGCTTCAAATACCTGTGATATACATGATTTATCTTCAACTGCATGCGAAAAAAACGAGATAGCTTTAAATCCATCCGAAACAGATGATTTAGATTAAAATCAATGCAAGTAGAAGGCTTATTTTGAAATCCATGCGAATCAAATGGTTTAGCTTCCAATAATTGTGATATACATGATTTAGCTTCAGTTGCATGCGAAACAAACGAGTTAGCTTGAAATCCAAGCGAAACACATGATTTAGCTTCTTATCAATGCGAAGTAGAAGGCTGATCTTCGAATCCTTGCGAAACAAATGGTTTAGCTTCAAATACTTGTGATGTACATGAATAAGCTTCAGCAGCATGCAAAACTAGCGAGTTAGCTTCAAATCCATGCGAAACACATGATTTAGCTTGAAATCAATGCGATTTAGAAGGCTTATCTTCGAATCCATGCGAATCAACTGGTTTAGCTTCAAATACCTGTGATATACATGATTTATCTTCAACTGCATGCGAAACAAACGAGATAGCTTTAAATCCATGCGAAACAGATGATTTAGATTAAAATCAATGCGAAGTAGAAGGCTTATTTTGAAATCCATGCGAATCAAATGGTTTAGCTTCAAATAATTGTGATATACATGATTTAGCTTCAACTGCATTACGAACCAAACTAGTTAGCTTAAAATTCAAGAGAAAAACATGATTCAGTTTCAAATAAAAGCGAAGTAGATGGCATTGCATCAAATCCATGCGAATCAAATGGTTTAGCTGCAAATACTTGTGATATACATGATTTAGCTTCAACTCCATGCGATACAAACGATTAGCTTCAAATGCATGCGAAACACATGATTTTGATTAAAATCAATGCGAAGTAGAAGGCTTATCTTCAAATCCATGCGAATCAAATGGTTGAGCTTCAAATACTTGGGATATACATGATTCAGCTTCAACTGCATGCGTAACAAATGAGTTAGCTTCAAATCTATGCGAAACACGTGATTTAGCTTCAAATTCATTCCAAACACATGGTTTAGCCTGATATTCGTGCGAAACAAATGGTTCAGCTTCAAATACTTGTGACATACATGATTTAGCTTCAACTGCATGTGAAACTAACGTGTTAGCTTCAAATTCAAGAGAAACACATGATTCAGTTTCAAATAAAAGCGAAGTAGATGGCATAGCATCAAATCCATGCAAATCAAATGGTTTAGCTTCAAATACTTGTGATATACATGATTTAGCTTCAACTGCATGCGATACAAACGATTAGCTTCAAATCCATGCGAAACATATGATTTAACTTCAAATCAATGCATGTAGAAGGCTGATCTTCGAATCCACGCGAAACAAATGGATTAGCTTCAAATACTTGTGATATACATGATTTATCTTCAACTGCATGCGAAAAAAATGAGATAGCTTTAAATCCATCCGAAACAGATGATTTAGATTAAAATCAATGCGAAGTAGAAGGCTTATTTTGAAATCCATGCGAAACAAGTGGTTCAGCTTCAAATACTTGTGATGTGCATGATTTAGCTTCAAATACAAGCGAAACGAACGAGTTAGCTTCAAATCCATGCGAAACACATGATTTTGCTTCTTATCAATGCGAAGTAGAAGGCTGATATTCGTAACCTTGCGAAACAAATGGTTTAGCTTCAAATACTTGTGATATACATGATTTAGCTTCAACAGCATGCAAAACTAACGAGTTAGCTTCAAATCCATGCGAAACACATGAGTTAGCTTCTTATCAATGCGAAGTAGAAGGCTGATCTTCGAATCCTTGCGAAACAAATGGTTTAGCTTTAAATACTTGTGATATACATGAATAAGCTTCAACAGCATGCAAAATTAGCGAGTTAGCTTCAAATCTATGCGAAACATATGATTTAGCTTGACATCAATGCGATTTAGAAGGCTTATATTCGAATCCATGCGAAACAAATGGTTTAGCTTCAAATACCTGTGATATACATGATTTATCTTCAACTGCATGCGAAAAAAACGAGATAGCTTTAAATCCATCCGAAACAGATGATTTAGATTAAAATCAATGCGAAGTAGAAGGCTTATTTTGAAATCCATGCGAATCAAATGGTTTAGCTTCAAATAATTGTGATATACATGATTTAGCTTCAATTGCATGCGAAACAAATGAGTTAGCTTGAAATCCAAGCGAAACACATGATTTAGTTTCAAATCAATGCGAAGTAGAAGGCTTATCTTCAAAACCATGCGAATCAAATGGTTGAGCTTCAAATAATTGGGATATACATGATTCAGCTTCAACTGCATGCGTAACAAATTAGTTAGCTTCAAATCTATGCGAAACACATGATTTAGCTTCAAATTCATTCCAAACACATGGTTTAGCCTGATATTCGTGCGAAACAAATGGTTCAGCTTCAAATACTTGTGACATACATGATTTAGCTTCAACTGCATGTGAAACGAACGAGTTAGCTTCAAATTCAAGAGAAACACATGATTCAGTTTCAAATAAAAGCGAAGTAGATGGCATAGCATCAAATCCATGCGAATCAAATGGTTTAGCTTGAAATACCTGTGATATACATGATTTATCTTCAACTGCATGCGAAACAAACGAGATAGCTTTAAATCCATGCGAAACAGATGATTTAGATTAAAATCAATGCGAAGTAGAAGGCTTATTTTGAAATCCATGCGAATCATGTGGTTTAGCTTCAAATAATTGTGATATACATGATTTGGCTTCAACTGCATGCGATACAAACGAGTTAGCTTCAAATCCATGCGAAAAACATGATTTAGCTTTAAATCAATACGAGGTAGATGGCTGATCTTCGAATCCATGCAAAACAAATGGTTTAGCTTCACATACTTGTTTGATACATTATTTAGCTTCAATTGCATGCGAAACAAACGAGTTAGCTTGAAATCCAAGCGAAACACATGATTTCGCTTCAAATCAATGCGAAGTAGAAGGCTTATTTTGAAATCCATGCGAATCAAATGGTTGAGCTTCAAATACTTGGGATATACATGATTCAGCTTCAGCTGCATGCGTAACAAACGAGTTAGCTTCAAATCTATGCGGAACACATGATTTAGCTTCAAATTCATTCCAAACACATTGTTTAGCCTGATATTCGTGCGAAACAAATGGTTCAGCTTCAAATACTTGTGACATACATGATATAGATTCAACTGCATGTGAAACGAAAGTGTTAGCTTCAAATTCAAGAGAAACACATGATTCAGTTTCAAATAAAAGCGAAGTAGATGGCATAGCATCAAATCCATGCGAATCAAATGGTTTAGCTTCAAATACTTGTGATATACATGAATTAGCTTCAACTGCATGCGATACAAACGATTAGCTTCAAATCCATGCGAAACATATGATTTAACTTCAAATCAATGCGAAGTAGAAGGCTGATCATCGAATCCACGCGAAACAAATGGATTAGCTTCAAATACTTGTGATATACATGATTTATCTTCAACTGCATGCGAAACAAACGAGATAGCTTTAAATCCATCCGAAACAGATGATTTAGATTAAAATCAATGCGAAGTAGAAGGCTTATTTTGAAATCCATGCGAATCAAATGGTTTAGCTTCAAATAATTGTGATATACATGATTTAGCTTCAGTTGCATGCGAAACAAACGGGTTAGCTTGAAATCCAAGCGAAACACATGATTTAGCTTCTTATCAATGCGAAGTAGAAGGCTGATCTTCGAATCCTTGCGAAACAAATGGTTTAACTTCAAATACTTGTGATGTACATGAATAAGCTTCAACAGCATGCAAAACTAGCGAGTTAGCTTCAAATCCATGCGAAACATATGATTTAGCTTGACATCAATGCGATTTAGAAGGCTTATATTCGAATCCATGCGAAACAAATGGTTTAGCTTCAAATACCTGTGATATACATGATTTATCTTCAACTGCATGCGAAACAAACGAGATAGCTTTAAATCCATGCGAAACAGATGATTTAGATTAAAATCAATGCGAAGTAGAAGGCTTATTTTGAAATCCATGCGAATCAAATGGTTTAGCTTCAAATAATTGTGATATACATGATTTAGCTTCAACTGCATTACGAAACAAACTAGTTAGCTTCAAATTCAAGAGAAACACATGATTCAGTTTCAAATAAAAGCGAAGTAGATGGCATAGCATCAAATCCATGCGAATCAAATGGTTTAGCTTCAAATACTTGTGATATACATGATTTAGCTTCAACTGCATGCGATACAAACGATTAGCTTCAAATCCATGCGAAACATATGATTTAACTTCAAATCAATGCGAAGTAGAAGGCTGATCTTCGAATCCACGCGAAACAAATGGATTAGCTTCAAATACTTGTGATGTGCATGATTTAGCTTCAAATGCAAGCGAAACGAACGAGTTAGCTTCAAATCCATGCGAAACACATGATTTTGCTTCTTATCAATGCGAAGTAGAAGGCTGATCTTCGTATCCTTGCGAAACAAATGGTTTAGCTTCAAATACTTGTGATATACATGATTTAGCTTCAACAGCATGCAAAACTAACGAGTTAGCTTCAAATCCATGCGAATCACACGAGTTAGCTTCTTATCAATGCGATTTAGAAGGCTTATATTCGAATCCATGCGAAACAAATGGTTTAGCTTCAAATACCTGTGATATACATGATTTATCTTCAACTGCATGCGAAAAAAACGAGATAGCTTTAAATCCATCCGAAACAGATGATTTAGATTAAAATCAATGCGAAGTAGAAGGCTTATTTTGAAATCCATGCGAATCAAATGGTTTAGCTTCAAATAATTGTGATATACATGATTTAGCTTCAGTTGCATGCGAAGCAAACGAGTTAGCTTGAAATCCAAGCGAAACACATGATTTAGCTTCTTATCAATGCGAAGTAGAAGGCTGATCTTCGAATCCTTGCGAAACAAATGGTTTAACTTCAAATACTTGTGATGTACAAGAATAAGCTTCAACAGCATGCAAAACTAGCGAGTTAGCTTCAAATCCATGCGAAACACATGATTTAGCTTGAAATCAATGCGATTTAGAAGGCTTATCTTCGAATCCATGCGAAACAACTAGTTTAGCTTCAAATACCTGTGATATACATGATTTATCTTCAACTGCATGCGAAACAAACGAGATAGCTTTAAATCCATGCGAAACAGATGATTTAGATTAAAATCAATGCGCAGTAGAAGGTTTATTTTGAAATCCATGCGAATCAAATGGTTTAGCTTCAAATAATTGTGATATACATGATTTAGCTTCAACTGCATTACGAAAGAAACTAGTTAGCTTCAAATTCAAGAGAAACATATGATTCAGTTTCAAATAAAAGCGAAGTAGATGGCATAGCATCAAATCCATGCGAATCAAATGGTTTAGCTTCAAATACTTGTGATATACATGATTTAGCTTCAACTGCATGCGATACAAACGATTAGCTTCAAATCCATGCGAAACATATGATTTAACTTCAAATCAATGCGAAGTAGAAGGCTGATCTTCGAATCCACGCGAAACAAATGGATTAGCTTCAAATACTTGTGATATACATGATTTATCTTCAACTGCATGCGAAACAAACGAGTTAGCTTTAAATCCATCCGAAACAGATGATTTAGATTAAAATCAATGGGAAGTAGAAGGCTTATTTTGAAATCCATGCGAATCAAATGGTTTAGCTTCAAATAATTGTGATATACATGATGTAGCTTCAATTGCATGCGAAACAAACGGTTAGCTTCAAATCCATTCGAAACACATGATTTAGCTTCAAATCAATGCGAAGTAGAAGGCTTATCTTCAAATCCATGCGAAACAAGTGGTTCAGCTTCAAATACTTGTGATGTGCATGATTTATTTTCAAATGCAAGCGAAACGAACGAGTTAGCTTCAAATCCATGCGAAACACATGATTTTGCTTCTTATCAATGCGAAGTAGAAGGCTGATCTTCGTAACCTTGCGAAACAAATGGTTTAGCTTCAAATACTTGTGATATACATGATTTAGCTTCAACAGCATGCAAAACTAGCGAGTTAGCTTCAAATCTATGCGAAACATATGATTTAGCTTGACATCAATGCGATTTAGAAGGCTTATATTCGAATCCATGCGAAACAAATGGTTTAGCTTCAAATACCTGTGATATACATGATATATCTTCAACTGCATGCGAAAAAAACGAGATAGCTTTAAATCCATCCGAAACAGATGATTTAGATAAAATCAATGCGAAGTAGAAGGCTTATTTTGAAATCCATGTTAATCAAATGGTTTAGCTTCAAATAATTGTGATATACATGATTTAGCTTCAATTGCATGCGAAACAAACGAGTTAGCTTGAAATCCAAGCGAAACACATGATTTAGCTTCTTATCAATGCGAACTAGAAGGCTGATCTTCGAATCCTTGCGAAACAAATGGTTTAGCTTCAAATACCTGTGATATACATGATTTATCTTCAACTGCATGCGAAACAAACGAGATAGCTTTAAATCCATGCGAAACAGATGATTTAGATTAAAATCAATGCGAAGTAGAAGGCTTATTTTGAAATCCATGCGAATCAAATGGTTTAGCTTCAAATAATTGTGATATACATGACTTAGCTTCAACTACATTACGAAACAAACTAGTTAGCTTCAAATTCAAGAGAAACACATGATTCAGTTTCAAATAAAAGCGAAGTAGATGGCATAGCATCAAATCCATGCGAATCAAATGGTTTAGCTTCAAATACTTGTGATATACATGATTTAGCTTCAACAGCATGCAAAATTAGCGAGTTAGCTTCAAATCTATGCGAAACATATGATTTAGCTTGACATCAATGCGATTTAGAAGGCTGATCTTCGAATCCACGCGAAACAAATGGATTAGCTTCAAATACTTATGATATACATGATTTATCTTCAACTGCATGCGAAACAAACGAGATAGCTTTAAATCCATGCGAAACAGATGATTTAGATTAAAATCAATGCGAAGTAGAAGGCTTATTTTGAAATCCATGCGAATCAAATGGTTTAGCTTCAAATAATTGTGATATACATGATTTAGCTTCAACAGCATGCAAAACTAACGAGTTAGCTTCAAATCCATGCGAAACACATGAGTTTGCTTCTTATCAATGCGAAGTAGAAGGCTGATCTTCGAATCCTTGCGAAACAAATGGTTTAGCTTCAAATACTTGTGATATACATGAATAAGCTTCAACAGCATGCAAAATTAGCGAGTTAGCTTCAAATCTATGCGAAACATATGATTTAGCTTGACATCAATGTGATTTAGAAGTCTTATATTCGAATCCATGCGAAACAAATGGTTTAGCTTCAAATACCTGTGATATACATGATTTATCTTCAACTGCATGCGAAAAAAACGAGATAGCTTTAAATCCATCCGAAACAGATGATTTAGATTAAAATCAATGCGAAGCAGAAGGCGTATTTTGAAATCCATGCGAATCAAATGGTTTAGCTTCAAATAATTGTGATATACATGATTTAGCTTCAATTGCATGCGAAACAAACGAGTTAGCTTGAAATCCAAGCGAAACACATGATTTAGCTTCTTATCAATGCGAAGTAGAAGGCTGATCTTCGAATCCTTGCGAAACAAATAGTTTAGCTTCAAATACTTGTGATGTACATGAATAAGCTTCAACAGCATGCAAAACTAGCGAGTTAGCTTCAAATCCATGCGAAACACATGATTTAGCTTGAAATCAATGCGAATTAGAAGGCTTATCTTCGAATCCATGCGAAACAACTGGTTTGGCTTCAAATACCTGTGATATACATGATTTATCTTCAACTCCATGCGAAACAAACGAGATAGCTTTAAATCCATGCGAAACAGATGATTTAGATTAAAATCAATGCGAAGTAGAAGGTTTATTTTGAAATCCATGCGAATCAAATGGTTTAGCTTCAAATAATTGTGATATACATGATTTAGCTTCAACTGCATTACGAAACAAACTAGTTAGCTTTAAATTCAAAAGAAACACATGATTCAGTTTCAAATAAAAGCGAAGTTGATGGCATTGCATCAAATCCATGCGAATCAAATGGTTTAGCTGCAAATACTTGTGATATACATGATTTAGCTTCAACTCCATGCGATACAAACGATTAGCTTCAAATGCATGCGAAACACATGATTTAGATTAAAATCAATGCGAAGTAGAAGGCTTATCTTCAAATCGATGCGAATCAAATGGTTGAGCTTCAAATACTTGGGATATACATGATTCAGCTTCAACTGCATGCGTAACAAATGAGTTAGCTTCAAATCTATGCGAAACGCATGATTTAGCTTCAAATTCAATCCAAACACATGGTTTAGCCTGATATTCGTGCGAAACAAGTGGTTCAGCTTCAAATACTTGGGATATACATGATTCAGCTTCAACTACATGCGTAACAAACGAGTTAGCTTCAAATCTATGCGAAACACATGATTTAGCTTCAAATTCATTCCAAACACATTGTTTAGCCTGATATTCGTGCGAAACAAATGGTTCAGCTTCAAATACTTGTGACATACATGATTTAGCTTCAACTGCATGTGAAACGAACGTGTTAGCTTCAAATTCAAGAGGAACACATGATTCAGTTTCAAATAAAAGCGAAGTAGATGGCATAGCATCAAATCCATGCGAATCAAATGGTTTAGCTTCAAATACTTGTGATATACATGATTTATCTTCAACTGCATGCGAAACAAACGAGATAGCTTTAAATCCATCCGAAACAGATGATTTAGATTAAAATCAATGCGAAGTAGAAGGCTTATTTTGAAATCCATGCGAATCAAATGGTTTAGCTTCAAATAATTGTGATTAACATGATTTAGCTTCAATTTCATGCGAAACAAACGAGTTAGCTTCAAATCCATTCGAAACACATGATTTAGCTTCAAATCAATGCGAAGTAGAAGGCTTATCTTCAAATCCATGCGAAACAAGTGGTTCAGCTTCAAATACTTGTGATGTGCATGATTTAGCTTCAAATGCAATCGAAACGAACGAGTTAGCTTCAAATCCATGCGAAACACATGATTTTGCTTCTTATCAATGCGAAGTAGAAGGCTGATCTTCGAATCCTTGCGAAACAAATGGTTTAGCTCCAAATACTTGTGATGTACATGAATAAGCTTCAACAGCATGCAAAACTAGCGAGTTAACTTCAAATCCATGCGAAACACATGATTTAGCTTGAAATCAATGCGATTTACAAGGCTTATCTTCGAATCCATGCGAAACAACTGGTTTAGCTTCAAATACCTGTGATATACATGATTTATCTTCAACTGCATGCGAAACAAACGAGATAGCTTTAAATCCATGCGAAACAGATGATTTAGATTAAAATCATTGCGAAGTAGAAGGCTTATTTTGAAATCCATGCGAATCGAATGGTTTAGCTTCAAATAATTGTGATATACATGATTTAGCTTCAACTGCATTACGAAACAAACTAGTTAGCTTCAAATTCAAGAGAAACACATGATTCAGTTTCAAATAAAAGCGAAGTAGATGGTATTGCATCAAATCCATGCGAATCAAATGGTTTAGCTGCGAATACTTGTGATATACATGATTTAGCTTCAACTCCATGCGATACAAACGATTAGCTTCAAATGCATGCGAAACACATGATTTCGATTAAAATCAATGCGAAGTAGAAGGCTTATCTTCAAATCCATGCGAATCAAATGGTTGAGCTTCAAATACTTGGGATATACATGATTCAGCTTCAACTGCATGCGTAACAAATGAGTTAGCTTCAAATCTATGCGAAACACATGATTTAGCTTCAAATTCATTCCAAACACATGGTTTAGCCTGATATTCGTGCGAAACAAATGGTTCAGCTTCAAATACTTGTGACATACATGATTTAGCTTCAACTGCATGTGAAACGAACGTGTTAGCTTCAAATTCAAGAGAAACACATGATTCAGTTTCAAATAAAAGCGAAGTAGATGGCATAGCATCAAATCCATGCGAATCAAATGGTTTAGCTTCAAATACTTGTGATATACATGATTTAGCTTCAACTGCATGCGATACAAACGATTAGCTTCAAATCCATGCGAAACATATGATTTAACTTCAAATCAATGCGAAGTAGAAGGCTGATCTTCGAATCCACGCGAAACAAATGGATTAGCTTCAAATACTTGTGATATACATGATTTATCTTAAACTGCATGCGAAACAAACGAGATAGCTTTAAATCCATCCGAAACAGATGATTTAGATTAAAATCAATGCGAAGTAGAAGGCTTATTTTGAAATCCATGCGAATCAAATGGTTTAGCTTCAAATAATTGTGATATACATGATTTAGCTTCAATTGCTTGCGAAACAAACAAGTTAGCTTCAAATCCATTCGAAACACATGATTTAGCTTCAAATCAATGCGAAGTAGAAGGCTTATCTTCAAATCCATGCGAAACAAGTGGTTCAGCTTCAAATACTTGTGATGTGCATGATTTAGCTTCAAATGCAAGCGAAACGAACGAGTTAGCTTCAAATCCATGCGAAACACATGATTTTGCTTCTTATCAATGCGAAGTAGAAGGCTGATCTTCGTATCCTTGCGAAACAAATGGTTTAGCTGCAAATACTTGTGATATACATGATTTAGCTTCAACAGCATGCAAAACTAACGAGTTAGCTTCAAATCCATGCGAAACACATGAGTTAGCTTCTTATCAATGCGAAGTAGAAGGCTGATCTTCGAATCCTTGCTAAACAAATGGTTTAGCTTCAAATACTTGTGATATACATGAATAAGCTTCAACAGCATGCAAAATTAGCGAGTTAGCTTCAAATCTATGCGAAACATATGATTTAGCTTGACATCAATGCGATTTAGAAGGCTTATATTCGAATCCATGCGAAACAAATGGTTTAGCTTCAAATACCTGTGATATACATGATTTATCTTCAACTGCATGCGAAAAAAACGAGATAGCTTTAAATCCATCCGAAACAGATGATTTAGATTAAAATCAATGCGAAGTAGAAGGCTTATTTTGAAATCCATGCGAATCAAATGGTTTAGCTTCAAATAATTGTGATATACATGATTTAGCTTCAATTGCATGCGAAACAAACGAGTTAGCTTGAAATCCAAGCGAAACACATGATTTAGCTTCAAATCAATGCGAAGTATAAGGCTTATCTTCAAATCCATGCGAAACAAGTGGTTCAGCTTCAAATACTTGTGATGTGCATGATTTAGCTTCAAATGCAAGCGAAACGAACGAGTTAGCTTCAAATCCATGCGAAACACATGATTTAGCTTCTTATCAATGCGAAGTAGAAGGCTGATCTTCGAATCCTTGCGAAACAAATGGTTTAGCTTCAAATACCTGTGATATACATGATTTATCTTCAACTGCATGCGAAAAAAATGAGATAGCTTTAAATCCATCCGAAACAGATTATTTAGATTAAAATCAATGCGAAGTAGAAGGCTTATTTTGAAATCCATGCGAAACAAGTGGTTCAGCTTGAAATACTTGTGATGAGCATGATTTAGCTTCAAATGCAAGCGAAACAAACTAGTTAGCTTCAAATTCAAGAGAAACACATGATTCAGTTTCAAATAAAAGCGAAGTAGATGGCATTGCATCAAATCCATGCGAATCAAATGGTTTAGCTGCAAATACTTGTGATATACATGATTTAGCTTCAACTCCATGCGATACAAACGATTAGCTTCAAATGCATGCGAAACACATGATTTAGATTAAAATCAATGCGAGGTAGGTGGCTGATCTTCGAAGCCATGCGAAACAAATGGTTTAGCTTCAAATACTTGTTTGATACATTATCTAGCTTCAATTACATGCGAAACAAACGAGTTAGCTTGAAATGCAAGCGAAACACATGATTTAGCATCAAATCAATGCAAAGTAGAAGGCTTATTTTGAAATCCATGCGAATCAAATGGTTTAGCTTCAAATACTTGTTTGATACATTATCTAGCTTCAATTACATGCGAAACAAACGAGTTAGCTTGAAATGCAAGCGAAACACATGATTTAGCATCAAATCAATGCAAAGTAGAAGGCTTATTTTGAAATCCATGCGAGTCAAATGGTTTAGCTTCAAATAATTGTGATATACATGATTTAGCTTCAACTGCATGCGATACAAACGATTAGCTTCAAATCCATGCGAAACATATGATTTAACTTCAAATCAATGCGAAGTAGAAGGCTGATCTTCGAATCCACGCGATACAAATGGATTAGCTTCAAATACTTGTGATATACATGATTTATCTTCAACTGCATGCGAAACAAACGAGATAGCTTTAAATCCATCCGAAACAGATGATTTAGATTAAAATCAATGCGAAGTAGAAGGCTTATTTTGAAATCCATGCGAAACAAATGGTTCAGCTCCAAATACTTGTGATATACATGATTTAGCTTCAACTGCATGCGAAACAAACGAGTTAGCTTCAAATCCAAGCGAAAAACATGAGTTAGCATCAAGTCAACACGAAGTTGAAGGCTTAGCTTCAAATCCATGCGAAACACCCGATTTAGCATCAAATCAATGCGAAGTAGAAGGCTTAGCTTAAAATCCATGCGTAGCAAATGGTTTAGCTTCACATACTTGTGATATACATGATTTAGCTTCAACTGCATGCGAAACGAACGAGTTAGTTTGAAATCCAAGCGAAACACATGATTTAGCTTCAAATCAATTCGAAGTAGAAGGGTTATCTTCGAATCCATGCGAAACAAATGGTTTAGCTTCAAACACCTGTGATATACATGATTCAGCTTCAACTGCATGCGTAACAAATGAGTTAGCTTCAAATCTATGCGAAACGCATGATTTAGCTTCAAATTCATTCCAAACACATGGTTTAGCCTGATATTCGTGCGAAACAAATGGTTCAGCTTCAAATACTTGTGACATACATGATTTAGCTTCAACTGCATGTGAAACGAACGTGTTAGCTTCAAATTCAAGAGAAACACATGATTCAGTTTCAAATAAAAGCGAAGTAGATGGCATAGCATCAAATCCATGCGAATCAAATGGTTTAGCTTCAAATACTTGTGATATACATGATTTAGCTTCAACTGCATGCGATACAAACGATTAGCTTCAAATCCATGCGAAACATATGATTTAACTTCAAATCAATGCGAAGTAGAAGGCTGATCTTCGAATCCACGCGAAACAAATGGATTAGCTTCAAATACTTGTGATATACATGATTTATCTTCAACTGCATGCGAAACAAACGAGATAGCTTTAAATCCAAGCGAAACAGATGATTTGGATTAAAATCAATGCGAAGTAGAAGGCTTATTTTGAAATCCATGCGAATCAAATGGTTTAGCTTCAAATAATTGTGATATACATTATCTAGCTTCAATTACATGCGAAACAAACGAGTTAGCTTGAAATGCAAGCGAAACACATGATTTAGCATCAAATCAATGCAAAGTAGAAGGCTTATTTTGAAATCCATGCGAATCAAATGGTTTAGCTTCAAATACTTGTTTGATACATTATCTAGCTTCAATTACATGCGAAACAAACGAGTTAGCTTGAAATGCAAGCGAAACACATGATTTAGCATCAAATCAATGCAAAGTAGAAGGCTTATTTTGAAATCCATGCGAGTCAAATGGTTTAGCTTCAAATAATTGTGATATACATGATTTAGCTTCAACTGCATGCGATACAAACGATTAGCTTCAAATCCATGCGAAACATATGATTTAACTTCAAATCAATGCGAAGTAGAAGGCTGATCTTCGAATCCACGCGATACAAATGGATTAGCTTCAAATACTTGTGATATACATGATTTATCTTCAACTGCATGCGAAACAAACGAGATAGCTTTAAATCCATCCGAAACAGATGATTTAGATTAAAATCAATGCGAAGTAGAAGGCTTATTTTGAAATCCATGCGAAACAAATGGTTCAGCTCCAAATACTTGTGATATACATGATTTAGCTTCAACTGCATGCGATACAAACGATTAGCTTCAAATCCAAGCGAAACACATGATTTAGCTTCAAATCAATGCGAAGTAGAAGGCTTATCTTCAAATCCATGCGAAACAAGTGGTTTAGCTTCAAATAATTGTGATGTGCATGATTTAGCTTCAAATGCAAGGGAAACGAACGAGTTAGCTTCAAATCCATGCGAAACACATGATTTAGCTTCAAATCAATGCGAAGTAGAAGGCTTATCTTCAAATCCATGCGAATCAAATGGTTTAGCTTGAAATACCTGTGATATACATGATTTATCTTCAACTGCATGCGAAACAAACGAGATAGCTTTAAATCCATGGGAAACAGATGATTTAGATTAAAATCAATGCGAAGTAGAAGGCTTATCTTCAAATCCATGCGAATCAAATGGTTTAGCTTCATATAATTGTGATATACATGATTTAGCTTCAACTGCATGCGATACAAACGAGTTAGCTTCAAATCCATGCGAAACACATGATTTAGCTTTAAATCAATACGAGGTAGATGGCTGATCTTCGAAGCCATGCGAAACAAATGGTTTAGCTTCAAATACTTGTTTGATACATTATCTAGCTTCAATTACGTGCGAAACAAACGAGTTAGCTTGAAATGCAAGCGAAACACATGATTTAGCATCAAATCAATGCAAAGTAGAAGGCTTATTTTGAAATCCATGCCAATCAAATGGTTTAGGTTCAAATACTTGTTTGATACATTATCTAGCTTCAATTACATGCGAAACAAACGAGTTAGCTTGAAATGCAAGCGAAACACATGATTTAGCATCAAATCAATGCAAAGTAGAAGGCTTATTTTGAAATCCATGCGAGTCAAATGGTTTAGCTTCAAATAATTGTGATATACATGATTTAGCTTCAACTGCATGCGATACAAACGATTAGCTTCAAATCCATGCGAAACATATGATTTAACTTCAAATCAATGCGAAGTAGAAGGCTGATCTTCGAATCCACGCGATACAAATGGATTAGCTTCAAATACTTGTGATATACATGATTTATCTTCAACTGCATGCGAAACAAACGAGATAGCTTTAAATCCATCCGAAACAGATGATTTAGATTAAAATCAATGCGAAGTAGAAGGCTTATTTTGAAATCCA
This sequence comes from Megalopta genalis, assembly GCF_051020955.1. NCBI lineage: Eukaryota > Metazoa > Arthropoda > Insecta > Hymenoptera > Halictidae > Megalopta > Megalopta genalis. The sequence goes on along the minus strand of NW_027476531.1, from coordinate 113,490 downwards.
TGCGAAACAAATGGTTCAGCTCCAAATACTTGTGATATACATGATTTAGCTTCAACTGCATGCGAAACAAACGAGATAGCTTCAAATCCAAGCGAAAAACATGAGTTAGCATCAAGTCAACACGAAGTTGAAGGCTTAGCTTCAAATCCATGCGAAACACCCGATTTAGCATCAAATCAATGCGAAGTAGAAGGCTTAGCTTAAAATCCATGCGTAGCAAATGGTTTAGCTTCACATACTTGTGATATACATGATTTAGCTTCAACTGCATGCGAAACGAACGAGTTAGTTTGAAATCCAAGCGAAACACATGATTTAGCTTCAAATCAATTCGAAGTAGAAGGGTTATCTTCGAATCCATGCGAAACAAATGGTTTAGCTTCAAACACCTGTGATATACATGATTCAGCTTCAACTGCATGCGTAACAAATGAGTTAGCTTCAAATCTATGCGAAACGCATGATTTAGCTTCAAATTCATTCCAAACACATGGTATAGCCTGATATTCCTGCGAAACAAATGGTTCAGCTTCAAATACTTGTGACATACATGATTTAGCTTCAACTGCATGTGAAACGAACGTGTTAGCTTCAAATTCAAGAGAAACACATGATTCAGTTTCAAATAAAAGCGAAGTAGATGGCATAGCATCAAATCCATGCGAATCAAATGGTTTAGCTTCAAATACTTGTGATATACATGATTTAGCTTCAACTGCATGCGATACAAACGATTAGCTTCAAATCCATGCGAAACACATGATGTAGCTTCAAATCAATGCGAAGTAGAAAGCTTATCTTCAAATCCATGCGAAACAAGTGGTTCAGCTTCAAATACTTGTGATGTATATAATTTAGCTTCAAATGCATGCGAAACAAACGAGTTAGCTTCAAATCCATGCGAAACACCCGATTTAGCATCAAATCAATGCGAAGTAGAAGGCTTAGCTTAAAATCCATGCGTAGCAAATGGTTTAGCTTCACATACTTGTGATATACATGATTTAGCTTCAGGTCCATGCGAAACACATGATTTAGCTTCAAATCAATTCGAAGTAGAAGGGTTATCTTCGAATCCATGCGAAACAAATGGTTTAGCTTCAAACACCTGTGATATACATGATTCAGCTTCAACTGCATGCGTAACAAATGAGTTAGCTTCAAATCTATGCGAAACGCATGATTTAGCTTCAAATTCATTCCAAACACATGGTTTAGCCTGATATTCGTGCGAAACAAATGGTTCAGCTTCAAATACTTGTGACATACATGATTTAGCTTCAACTGCATGTGAAACGAACGTGTTAGCTTCAAATTCAAGAGAAACACATGATTCAGTTTCAAATAAAAGCGAAGTAGATGGCATAGCATCAAATCCATGCGAATCAAATGGTTTAGCTTCTAATACTTTTGATATATATGATTTAGCTTCAAATCCATGTGAATCAAATGGTTTAGCTTCAAATACTTGTGATATACATGAAATAGCTTCAACTGCATGCGATACAAACGATTAGCTTCAAATCCATGCGAAACATATGATTTAACTTCAAATCAATGCGAAGTAGAAGGTTGATCTTCGAATCCTTGCGAAACAAATGGTTTAGCTTCAAATACTCGTGATGTGCATGATTTAGCTTCAAATGCATGCAAAACTAACGAGTTAGCTTCAAATCCATGCGAAACACATGAATTAGCTTCAAATCAATGCGAAGTAGAAGGCTTATCTTCAAATCCATGCGAATCAAATGGTTTAGCTTCAAATAATTGTGATATACATGATTTAGCTTCAACTGTATTGCGAAACAAACTAGTTAGTTTCAAATCCAAGCGAAACAAATGATTTAGCTTCTTATCAATGCGAAGTAGAAGGCTGATCTTCGAATCTTTGCGAAACATATGGTTTAGCTTCAAATACTTGTGATATACATGATTTAGCTTCAACAGCATGAAAACTAACGAGTTAGATTCAAATCCATGCGAAACACATGATTTTGCTTCAAATCAATGCGAAGTAGAAGGATTATCTTCAAATCCATGCGAATCAAATGGTTTAGTTTCAAATAATTGTGATATACATGATTTTCCATCAAATAGAGGCGAAGAAAACGAGTTAGCTTAAAATCCATGCGAAACACATGATTTCGCTTCAAATCAATGCGAAGTAGAAGGCTTAGCTTCAAATTCAAGCGAAACACATGATTTAGATTCAAATCAATGTGATGTAGAAGGCTTAGTTTCAAATCCATGCGAATCAAATGCTTCAGATTCGAATACTTGTGATATACATGATTTAGCTTCAACAGCATGCAAAACTAACGAGTTAGCTTCAAATCTATGCGAAACGCATGAATTAGCTTCAAATTCATCCCAAACAAATGGTTTAGCCTAATATTCATGCGAAACAAATGGTTCAGCTTCAAATACTTGTGATATACATGATTTAGCTTCAACTGTATGCGAAACAAATGATTCAGCTTCAAATATTTGTGATATACATGATTTAGCTTCAACTGCATGCGAAACAAACGTGTTAGCTTCAAATCCATGCGAAACACATGATTTAGCTTCAAATCAATGCGAAGTAGAAGGCTTATCTTCAAATCCATTCGAATCAAATGGTTTAGCTTTAAATACCTGTGATATACATGAATTATCTTCAACTGCATGCGAAACAAACGAGATAGCTTTAAATCCATGGGAAACAGATGATTTAGATTAAAATCAATGCGAAGTAGAAGGTTTATCTTCAAATACATGCGAAACAAATGGTTTAGCTTTAAATACTTGTTTTATACATGATTTAGCTTCATCTGCATGCGAAAAAATCGAGTTAGCTTCAAATCCAAGCGAAACACATGATTGAGCTTCAAATTAATGCGAAGTAGAAGGCTTATTTTGAAATCCATGCGAATCAACTGGTTTAACTTCAAATAACTGTGATATACATGATTTAGCTTCAACTGCATTGCGAAACAAACTAGTTAGTCTCAAGTCCAAACGAAACACATGATGTAGCTTCAAATCAATGCGAAGTAGAAGGCTTATCTTCAAATCCATGCGAAACAAGTGGTTCATCTTCAAACACTTGTGATGTGCATGATTTAGTTTCAAATGCATGCGAAACAAACGAGTTAGCTTGAAATCCAGGCGAAATACATGTTTAGCTTCATATATTTGTGATATACAGGATTACGCTTCAAATGCATGAGACACGAGTTAGCTTCAAATCCAAGCGAAGCACATGATTTAGCTTCAACTCAATGCGGAGTAGGAAGTTTAGCTTCAAATCCAAGCGAAAGACATGATTTAGCTCCAAATCAATGCAAAGTGGAAGCCATAGCTTCAAATCCGTGCGAAACACGTGATTTATCTTCGAATCAATGCGAAGTAGAAGTCTTATTTTGAAATCCGGGCGAATCAAATGGTTTAGCTTCAAATAATTGTGATATACATGATTTAGCTTCAACTGCATTGCGAAACAAACTAGTTAGTCTCAAATACAAGCCAAACACATGATGTAGCTTCAAATCAATGCGAAGTAGAAAGCTTATCTTCAAATCCATGCGAAACAAGTGGTTCAGATTCAAATACTTGTGATGTATATAATTTAGCTTCAAATGCATGCGAAACAAACGAGTTAGCTTCAAATCCATGCGAAACACATGATTTAGTTTCAAATCAATGCGAAGTAGAAGGCTTATTTTGAAATCCATGCGAATCAAATGGTTTAGCATCAAATAATTTGTGATATACATGATTTAGCTTCAACTGCATTGCGAAACAAACTAGTTAGTTTCAAATCCAAGCGAAACACATGATTTAGCTTCAAATCAATGCGAAGTAGAAGGCTTATCTTCAAATCCATGCGAATCAAATGGTTGAGCTTCAAATACTTGGGATATACATGATTCAGCTTCAACTGCATGCGTAACAAACGAGTTGGCTTCAAATCTATGCGAAACACGCGATTTAGCTTTAAATTCATTCCAAACACATGGTTTAGCGTGATATTCGTGCGAAACAAATGGTTCAGCTCCAAATACTTGTGATATACATGATTTAGATTCAACTGCATGTGAAACGAACGTGATAGCTTCAAAAACAAGAGAAACACATGATTCAGTTCCAAATAAAAGCGAAGTAGATGGCATAGCATCAAATCCATGCGAATCAAATGGTTTAGCTTCAAATACTTGTTTGATACATGATTTAGCTTCAATTGCATGCGAAACAAACGAGTTAGCTTCAAATCCAAGCGAAAGACATGATTTAGCTCCAAATCAATGCGAAGTAGATGGCTTAGCTTCAAATCCATGCGAATTAAATGGTTTAGCTTCTAATACTTGTGATATATATGATTTAGATTCAAATGCATGCGAAGCAAACGAGTTAGCTTCAAATCCATGCCAAACACATGATTTAGCTTCAAATCAATGCGAAGTAGAAGGCTTATCTTCGAATCCCTGCGAAACAAATGGTTTAGCTTCAAATACTTGTGATATACATGATTTACATTCAACAGCATGCGAAACAAACGATTTAGCCTCAAATCCAAACGAAACACGTGATTTAGCATCAAATCAATGCGAAGTAGAAGGCTTATCTTCGAATCCATGCGAAACAAATGGTTTAGCTTCAAATGCTTGTAATATACATGATTTAGCTTCAACAGCATGCGAAACAAACGTGTTAACTTCAAATCCATACGAAACACATGATTTAGCTTCAATTGAATGCGAGGTTGAAGGCTTATCTTCGAATCCATGCGAAACAAATGGTTTAGCTTCAAATCAGTGCGAAGTAGAAGGCTTAGCTTCAAATCCATGCGAATCAAATGTTTTAGCTTCAAATACTTGTGATATACATGATTTACATTCAACAGCAAGCGAAACAAACGAGTTAGCATCAAATACATGCGAAACACTTGATTTATCATCAAATCAAGGCGAAGTAGAAGGCTTATCTTCGAATCTATGCGAAACAAGTGGTTTAGCTTCAAATACTTGTGATATACATGATTTACATTCAACAGCAAGCGAAACAAACGAGTTAGCATCAAATCCATGCGAAACACTTGATTTATCATCAAATCAAGGCGAAGTAGAAGGCTTATCTTCGAATCTATGCGAAACAAGTGGTTTAGCTTCAAATACTTGTGATATACATGATTTAGCTTCAACTGCATGCGAAACCAACGAGTTAGCTGCAAATCCATGCAAAGCACATGATTTAGCCTCAAATCAATGCGAAGTAGAAGGCATAGCTTCAAATCCATGCGAACCGTATGATTTGGTTTCAAATACTTGCGAATATAAGTGATATAGCTTCAACTGCATGCGAAACAAACGTGTTATCTTCTAATCCATGCGCAACCACATGATTTAGCTTCAAATAAATGCGAAGTAGAAGGCTTAGCTTCAAATCCATGCGAAACGAATGATTGAGCTCCAAATGCTTGCGAATATAAGTGATATAGCTTCAAATGCAGACGAAGCAAACGAGTTAGCTTCAAACCCATGCCAAACACATGATTTAGATTCAAATCAATGCGAAGTAGAAGGCTTATCTTCGAATCCCTGCGAAACAAATGGTTTAGCTTCAAATACTTGTGATATACATGATTTAGCATCAAATTCAGGCGAAATAAACGAGTTAGCTTCAAATCCATGCGAAACACATGATATAGTTTCAAATTCATGAGAAACACATGGTTCAGCTTTATATTCATGCGAAACAGATGGTTTAGATTCAGATACTTGTGATAAACATGATTTAGCTTCAACTGCATGCGAATCAAACGAGTTAGCTGCAAATCCATGCAAAGCACATGATTTAGCCTCAAATCAATGCGAAGTAGAAGGCTTAGGTTCAAATCCATGCGAAACGAATAATTGACATTCAAATACTTGCGAATATATGTGATATAGCTTCAAATGCTGGCGAAACAAACGAATTAGCTTCAAATCCATGCAAAACACATGATTTAGATTCAAATCAATGCGAAGTAGAAGGCTTAGCTTCAAATCCATGCGAAACGAATGGTTTAACTACCAATACTTGCGAATATATGTGATATAGCTTCATATGCAGGTGAAACAATAGAGTTAGCTTCTAATCTCTGTGAATGACATGATTGAGCTTCAAATCGAAGCGAAGTAGAAGGCTTAGCTTCAAATCCATGGGAAACGTATGGTTTAGCTTCAAATACTTGCGAATATAAGTGATATAGCTTCAAATGCAGGAGAAACAAACGAGTTAGCTTCAAATCCATGCGAAACACATGATTTAGCTTCAAATACTTGCGATAGAAGTGATATAGCTTCAAATGAATGCGAAACAAACGAGTTAGCTTCTAATCTATGCGAAACACGTGATTCAGCTTCAAATCAATGCGAACTAGAAGGCAGATCGAATCCATGCGAAACAAATGGTTTAGTTTCAAATACTTGTGATATGCGTGATTTTGCTTCAACAGCAAGCGAATCAAACGAGTTAGCTTCGAATCCATGCGATACACATGATTTAGCTTCAAATCAATGCGCAGTAGAAGGCTTGTCTACGAATCCATGCAAAACAAATGGTATAGGTTCAAATACTTGTGATATACACGATTTAGCTTCAACTGCATGCCGAGCAAACGAGTTAGCTTCAAATCCAAGGGAAACAAATGATTTAACTTCAAATCAATACGAAGTAGAAGGCTTAGCTTCAAATCCGTGCGAATCAAATGGTTTAGTTTCAAATGCTTGTGATATACATGATTTAGCTTCAACTACATGCGAAAGAAACGAGTTATCTTCAAATACAAGCGAAACACATGATTCAGCTTCAAATCAATGCGAAGTAGACGGCGTGGTTTCAAATCCAAGCGTAACAAATGGTTCAGCTTCAAATACTTGTGATATACATGATTTAGCTTCAACTGCATGTGGAACAAACGAGTTAGCTTCAAATCCAAGCGAATCACATGATTTAGCTTCATATTAATGCGATGTTGATGGTTTAGCTTCAAATCCATGATAAACAAATGATTTAGCTTCAGATACTTACGATATAAGTGATCTAGCTTCAAATGCAGGCGAAAAAAACGAGTTAGCTTCTAATCTATGCGAAACACGTGATTCAGCTTCAAATCAATGCGAACTAGAAGGCAGATCGAATCCATGCGAAACAAATGGTTTAGTTTCAAATACTTGTGATATGCGTGATTTTGCTTCAACAGCAAGCGAATCAAACGAGTTAGCTTCGAATCCATGCGATACACATGATTTAGCTTCAAATCAATGCGAAGTAGAAGGCTTATCTTCGAATCCATACAAAAGAAAGTGATATAGTTTCAAATGCAGACGAAACAAATGAGTTGTCTTCAAATCCATGCGATTCACGTGATTTAGCTTCAAATCAATGCGCAGTAGAAGGCTTGTCTACGAATCCATGCAAAACAAATGGTATAGGTTCAAATACTTGTGATATACACGATTTAGCTTCAACTGCATGCGGAGCAAACGAGTTAGCTTCAAATCCAAGGGAAACAAATGATTTAACTTCAAATCGATACGAAGTAGAAGGCTTAGCTTCAAATCCGTGCGAATCAAATGGTTTAGTTTCAAATGCTTGTGATATACATGATTTAGCTTCAACTACATGCGAAAGAAACGAGTTATCTTCAAATACAAGCGAAACACATGATTCAGCTTCAAATCAATGCGAAGTAGACGGCGTGGTTTCAAATCCAAGCGTAACAAATGGTTCAGCTTCAAATACTTGTGATATACATGATTTAGCTTCAACTGCATGTGGAACAAACGAGTTAGCTTCAAATCCAAGCGAATCACATGATTTAGCTTCATATTAATGCGATGTTGATGGTTTAGCTTCAAATCCATGATAAACAAATGATTTAGCTTCAGATACTTACGATATAAGTGATCTAGCTTCAAATGCAGGCGAAAAAAACGAGTTAGCTTCTAATCTATGAGAAACACGTGATTTAGCTTCAAATCAATGCGAACTAGAAGACAGATCTTCGAATCCATGCGAAGCAAATGGTTTAGTTACAAATACTTGTGATATGCGTGATTTTGCTTCAACAGCAAGCGAATCAAACGAGTTAGCTTCGAATCCATGCGAAATGCATGATTTAACTTCAATTCAATGCGAAGTAGAAGGCTTAGCTTCAAATCCAGGCGAAACAAATGGTATAGCTTCAAATGCTTGTGATATACATGATTTAGCTTCAACTGCATGTGGAACAAACGAGTTAGCTTCAAATCCAAGCGAAACACATGATTTCGATTCAAATCAATGCGAAGTAGAAGGCTTAGCATCAAATCCATGGGAATCAAATGGTTTAGCATCAAATAATTGTGATGTACATGATTTACCTTGAACTGCATGTGAAACAATCGAGTTGGCTTCAAATGCATGCGAAACACATGATTTGGCTTCAAATCAATGCGAAGTAGAAGGGTTATCTTCGAATCCATGCGAAACAAATGGTTTAGCTTCAAACACTTGTGATATACATGATTTAGCTTCAACTGCATGCGAAACAAACGAGATAGCTTCAAATCCATGCGAAACATATGATCTAAGATCAAATCAATGCGAAGTAGAAGGCTTAGCTTCAAGTTAATAAGAAACAAATCAATAATCTTCAGATAATTGCGATATAAGTGGTGTAGCTTCAAATGCAGGCGAAGCAAATGAGTTTGCTTCCAATGCATGCGAACCACATGATTTAGCTTCAAATCAATGCGAAGTAGAAGGCTTATCATCAAATCCATGCGAATCAAACGGGTTAGCTTCAAACACTTGCGACATACATGATTTAGCTTCAACTGCATGCAAAACAAACGAGTAAGCTTCCAATCCATGCAAAACACATGATTTAGCTTCAAATCAATGCGAAGTAGAAGGCTTAGCTTCAAATACATGAGAAACATATGGTTAGCTTCAAATCAATTGGAAGTAGAAGGCTTAGCTTCAAATCCAAGCGAAACACATGATTTGCATTCAACTCAATGCGAAGTAGAAGCCTTAGCTTCAAATCCTTGCGAAACGAATGGTTTAGCTTCAAATACTCGTTATATTCATGATTTAACTTCAACTGCATGTCGAACAAACGAGTTAGCTTAATATCCAAGCGAAACATATTATTTAGCTTCAAATCAATGCGAGGTAGAAGGCTTGGCTTCAAATCCATGCGAATCAAACGGTTTAGCTTCAAATACTTGTAATATACTTGATTTATATTCAAGTGCATGCGAAACAAACGAGATAGCTTCACATCCATGCGAAACATATGATTTAACATCAAATCAATGCGAAGTAGAAGGCATAGCTTCAAATCCATGGGAATAAAATGGTTTAGCTTCAAATACTTGTGATATACATGATTTAGCTTCAACTGCATGCGAAACAAACGAGCTAGCTTCAAATCCATGCGAAACACACGATTTAGCTTCAAATCAATGCGAAGTAGAAGGGTTATCTTCGAATCCATGCGAAACAAATGGTTTAGCTTCAAACACTTGTGATATACATGATTTAGCTTCAACAGCATGCGAAACAAACGAGTTAGCTTCAAATCCAAGCGAAAAACATGATTTACCATCAGGTCAACGCGAAGTTGAAGGCTTAGTTTCAAATCCATGCGAAACAAACGAGATTGCTTCAAATCCATGTGAAACACATGATTTAGCTTCAAATCGATGCGAAATAGAAGGCTGAACTTCGAATCCATGCGAAACACATGATTTAGCTTCAAATCAATGCGAAATAGAAGGCTGAACTTCGAATCCATGCGAAACAAATGGTTTAGCTTCAAATACTTGTGATATACATGATTTACATTCAACAGCAAGCGAAACAAACGAGTTAGCTTCAAATCCATGCGAAACACACGATTTAGCTTCAAATCAATGCGAAGTAGAAGGGTTATCTTCGAATCCATGCGAAACAAATGGTTTAGCTTCAAACACTTGTGATATACATGATTTAGCTTCAACAGCATGCGAAACAAACGAGTTAGCTTCAAATCCAAGCGAAAAACATGATTTAGCATCAGGTCAACGCGAAGTTGAAGGCTTAGTTTCAAATCCATGCGAAACAAACGAGATTGCTTCAAATCCATGTGAAACACATGATTTAGCTTCAAATCGATGCGAAATAGAAGGCTGAACTTCGAATCCATGCGAAACACATGATTTAGCTTCAAATCAATGCGAAATAGAAGGCTGAACTTCGAATCCATGCGAAACAAATGGTTCAGCTTCAAATACTTGTGATATACATGATTTAGCTTCAACTGCATGTGGAACAAACGAGTTAGCTTCAAATCCAAGCGAATCACATGATTTAGCTTCATATTAATGCGATGTTGATGGTTTAGCTTCAAATCCATGATAAACAAATGATTTAGCTTCAGATACTTACGATATAAGTGATCTAGCTTCAAATGCAGGCGAAAAAAACGAGTTAGCTTCTAATCTATGCGAAACACGTGATTTAGCTTCAAATCAATGCGAACTAGAAGACAGATCTTCGAATCCATGCGAAGCAAATGGTTTAGTTACAAATACTTGTGATATGCGTGATTTTGCTTCAACAGCAAGCGAATCAAACGAGTTAGCTTCGAATCCATGCGAAATGCATGATTTAACTTCAATTCAATGCGAAGTAGAAGGCTTAGCTTCAAATCCAGGCGAAACAAATGGTATAGCTTCAAATGCTTGTGATATACATGATTTAGCTTCAACTGCATGTGGAACAAACGAGTTAGCTTCAAATCCAAGCGAAACACATGATTTCGATTCAAATCAATGCGAAGTAGAAGGCTTAGCATCAAATCCATGGGAATCAAATGGTTTAGCATCAAATAATTGTGATGTACATGATTTACCTTGAACTGCATGTGAAACAATCGAGTTGGCTTCAAATGCATGCGAAACACATGATTTGGCTTCAAATCAATGCGAAGTAGAAGGGTTATCTTCGAATCCATGCGAAACAAATGGTTTAGCTTCAAACACTTGTGATATACATGATTTAGCTTCAACTGCATGCGAAACAAACGAGATAGCTTCAAATCCATGCGAAACATATGATCTAAGATCAAATCAATGCGAAGTAGAAGGCTTAGCTTCAAGTTAATAAGAAACAAATCAATAATCTTCAGATAATTGCGATATAAGTGGTGTAGCTTCAAATGCAGGCGAAGCAAATGAGTTTGCTTCCAATGCATGCGAACCACATGATTTAGCTTCAAATCAATGCGAAGTAGAAGGCTTATCATCAAATCCATGCGAATCAAACGGGTTAGCTTCAAACACTTGCGACATACATGATTTAGCTTCAACTGCATGCAAAACAAACGAGTAAGCTTCCAATCCATGCAAAACACATGATTTAGCTTCAAATCAATGCGAAGTAGAAGGCTTAGCTTCAAATACATGAGAAACATATGGTTAGCTTCAAATCAATTGGAAGTAGAAGGCTTAGCTTCAAATCCAAGCGAAACACATGATTTGCATTCAACTCAATGCGAAGTAGAAGCCTTAGCTTCAAATCCTTGCGAAACGAATGGTTTAGCTTCAAATACTCGTTATATTCATGATTTAACTTCAACTGCATGTCGAACAAACGAGTTAGCTTAATATCCAAGCGAAACATATTATTTAGCTTCAAATCAATGCGAGGTAGAAGGCTTGGCTTCAAATCCATGCGAATCAAACGGTTTAGCTTCAAATACTTGTAATATACTTGATTTATATTCAAGTGCATGCGAAACAAACGAGATAGCTTCACATCCATGCGAAACATATGATTTAACATCAAATCAATGCGAAGTAGAAGGCATAGCTTCAAATCCATGGGAATAAAATGGTTTAGCTTCAAATACTTGTGATATACATGATTTAGCTTCAACTGCATGCGAAACAAACGAGCTAGCTTCAAATCCATGCGAAACACACGATTTAGCTTCAAATCAATGCGAAGTAGAAGGGTTATCTTCGAATCCATGCGAAACAAATGGTTTAGCTTCAAACACTTGTGATATACATGATTTAGCTTCAACAGCATGCGAAACAAACGAGTTAGCTTCAAATCCAAGCGAAAAACATGATTTAGCATCAGGTCAACGCGAAGTTGAAGGCTTAGTTTCAAATCCATGCGAAACAAACGAGATTGCTTCAAATCCATGTGAAACACATGATTTAGCTTCAAATCGATGCGAAATAGAAGGCTGAACTTCGAATCCATGCGAAACACATGATTTAGCTTCAAATCAATGCGAAATAGAAGGCTGAACTTCGAATCCATGCGAAACAAATGGTTTAGCTTCAAATACTTGTGATATACATGATTTACATTCAACAGCAAGCGAAACAAACGAGTTAGCTTCAAATCCATGCGAAACACACGATTTAGCTTCAAATCAATGCGAAGTAGAAGGGTTATCTTCGAATCCATGCGAAACAAATGGTTTAGCTTCAAACACTTGTGATATACATGATTTAGCTTCAACAGCATGCGAAACAAACGTGTTAGCTTCGAATCCAAGCGAAAAACATAATTTAGCATCAAGTCAACGCGAAGTAGAAGGCTTATCTTCAAATCCATGCGAAACAAATCGTTTAGCTTCGAATACTTGTGATATACATGATTTACCTTCAACTGCATGTGATACAAACGAGTTAGCTTAAAATCCAAGCGGAGCACATGATTTAACTTCAAATCAATGCGAAGAATAAGGGTGATCTTCGAATCCATGCTAATCAAACGGTTCAGATTGAAATACTTGTGATATACATGATTTAGCTACAACTGCATGCGAAACAAACGAGTTAGCTTCAAATCCATGCTAAACACATGATTTAGCTGCAAATCAATGCGAAGTAGAAAGCTGATCTTCGAATCCTTGCGAAACAAATGGTTTAGCTTCAAATACTTGTGATATACATGATTTAGCTTCAAATGCAGGCGAAACGAACGAGTTAGCTTCGAATCCATGGGAAACACATGATTTAGCTTCAAATCAATGCGAAGTAGAAGGCTTAGCTACAAGTTAATGCGAAACAAATCAATAATCTTCAGATAATTGCGATATAAGTGGTATAGCTTCAAATGCAGGCGAAGCAAATGAGTTTGCTTCCAATCCATGCGAAACACATGATTTAGCTTCAAATCAATGCGAAGTAGAAGGCTTAGCTTCAAATACATGAGAAACATATGGTTAGCTTCAAATCAATTGGAAGTAGAAGGCTTAGCTTCAAATCCAAGTGAAACACATGATTTGCATTCAACTCAATGCGAAGTAGAAGCCTTAGCTTCAAATCCTTGCGAAACGAATGGTTCAGCTTCAAATACTTGTGATATCCATGATTTAACTTCAACTGCATGTCAAACAAACGAGTTAGCTTAAAATCCAAGCGAAACATATTATTTAGCTTCAAATCAATGCGAAGTAGAAGGCGTTGTTTCAAATGCATGCGCAACAAATTGTTTAGCTTCAAATACTTGTGATATACATGATTTAGCTTCAACAGCATGCGAAACAAACGTGTTAGCTTCAAATCCAAGCGAAAAACATAATTTAGCATCAAGTCAACGCGAAGTAGAAGGCTTATCTTCAAATCCATGCGAAACACATGATTTAGCTTCAAATCAATGCGAAGTAGAAGGCTTAGCTTCAAGTTAATAAGAAACAAATCAATAATCTTCAGATAATTGCGATATAAGTGGTATAGCTTCAAATGCAGGCGAAGCAAATGAGTTTGCTTCCAATCCATGCGAACCACATGATTTAGCTTCAAATCAATGCTAAACACATGATTTAGCTTCAAATCAGTGCGAAGAAGAAGGGTGATCTTCGAATCCATGCAAAACAAATGGTTTACCTTCAAACACTTGTGATAGACATGATTTAGCTTCAACTGCATGCGAAACAAACGAGTTAGCTTCAAATCCATGCGAAACACATGATTTCGCTTCAAATCAATGCGAAGTAGAAGGCTTAGCTTCAAGTTAATAAGAAACAAATCAATAATCTTCAGATAATTGCGATATAAGTGGTATAGCTTCAAATGCAGGCGAAGCAAATGAGTTTGCTTCCAATCCATGCGAACCACATGATTTAGCTTCAAATCAATGCGAAGTAGAAGGCTTATCATTAAATCCATGCGAATCAAACGGGTTAGCTTCAAACACTTGTGTTATACATGATTTAGCTTCAACTGCATGCAAAACAAACGAGTAAGCTTCAAATCCATGCGAAACACATGATTTAGCTTCAAATCAATGCGAAGCAGAAGTCTGATCTTCGAATCCATGCGAAACAAACGGTTCAGATTAAAATACTTGTGATATACATGATGTAGCTTCAACAGCATGCGAAACAAACGAGTTTGCTTCAAATCCAGTGAAAAATATGATTTAACGTCAAATCGACGTGAAGTAGAAGTCTTAGCTTCAAATCCAAGCGAAACAAATTATTTAGCTTCAAATCAATGCGAAGTAGAAGGCGATGTTTCAAATCCTTGCGAAACAAATGGTTTAGCTCCAAATACTTGTGATATACATGATTTAGCTTCAACTGCTTGTGAAACAAACGAGTTAGCTTCAAGTCCATGCGAAACACATGATTTAGCTTCAAATCAATGCGAAGTAGAAGGCTTAGCTTCAAGTTAATAAGAAACAAATCAATAATCTTCAGATAATTGGGATATAAGTGGTATAGCTTCAAATGCAGGCGAAGCAAATGAGTTTGCTTCCAATCCATGCGAACCACATGATTTAGCTTCAAATCAATGCGAAGTAGAAGGCTTATCATCAAATCCATGCGAATCAAACGGGTTAGCTTCAAACACTTGTGATATACATGATTTAGCTTCAACTGCATGCAAAACAAACGAGTAAGCTTCAAATCCATGCGAAACACATGATTTAGCTTCAAATCAATGCGAAGCAGAAGTCTGATCTTCGAATCCATGCGAAACAAACGGTACAGAATAAAATGCTTGTGATATACATGATTTAGCTTCAACAGCATGCGACACAAACGAGTTAGCTTCAAATCCATGCTAAACACATGATTTAGCTGCAAATCAATCCGAAGCAGAAGGCTGATCTTCGAATCCATGCGAAACAAATGTTTTAGATTCAAATGCATGCGAAACACATGATTTAGCTTCAAATCAATGCGAAGTAGTAGGCTTAGCTTCAAATCCATGGGAATCAAATGGTTTAGCTTCAAATACTTGTGATATACATGATTTAGCTTCAACTGCATGCGAAACAAACGAGATAGCTTTAAATCCATCCGAAACAGATGATTTAGCTTCTTATCAATGCGAAGTAGAAGGCTGATCTTCGAATCCTTGCGAAACAAATGGTTTAGCTTCAAATACTTGTGATATACATGAATAAGCTTCAACAGCATGCAAAACTAACGAGTTAGCTTCAAATCCATGCGAATCACATGAGTTAGCTTCTTATCAATGCGATTTAGAAGGATTATATTCGAATCCATGCGAAACAAATGGTTTAGCTTCAAATACCTGTGATATACATGATTTATCTTCAACTGCATGCGAAAAAAACGAGATAGCTTTAAATCCATCCGAAACAGATGATTTAGATTAAAATCAATGCAAGTAGAAGGCTTATTTTGAAATCCATGCGAATCAAATGGTTTAGCTTCAAATAATTGTGATATACATGATGTAGCTTCAATTGCATGCGAAACAAACGAGTTAGCTTCAAATCCATTCGAAACACATGATTTAGTTTCAAATCAATGCGAAGTAGAAGGCTGATCTTCGTAACCTTGCGAAACAAATGGTTTAGCTTCAAATACTTGTGATATACATGATTTAGCTTCAACAGCATGCAAAACTAACGAGTTAGCTTCAAGTACATGCGAAACACATGAGTTAGCTTCTTATCAATGCGAAGTAGAAGGCTGATCTTCGAATCCAAGCGAAAAAAATGGTTTAGCTTCAAATACTTGTTTGATACATTATTTAGCTTCAATTGCATGCGAAACAAACGAGTTAGCTTGAAATCCAAGCGAAACACATGTTTTCGCTTCAAATCAATGCGAAGTAGAAGGCTTATTTTGAAATCCATGCGAATCAAATGGTTGAGCTTCAAATACTTGGGATATACATGATTCAGCTTGAACTGCATGCGTAACAAATGAGTTAGCTTCAAATCTATGCGAAACACATGATTTAGCTTCAAATTCATTCCAAACACATGGTTTAGCCTGATATTCGTGCGAAACAAATGGTTCAGCTTCAAATACTTGTGACATACATGATTTAGCTTCAACTGCATGCGAAACAAACGAAATAGCTTTTAATCCATGCGAAACAGATGATTTAGATTAAAATCAATGCGAAGTAGAAGGCTTATTTTGAAATCCATGCGAATCAAATGGTTTAGCTTCAAATAATTGTGATATACATGATTTAGCTTCAACTGCATTACGAAACAAACTAGTTAGCTTCAAATTCAAGAGAAACACATGATTCAGTTTCAAATAAAAGCGAAGTAGATGGCATTGCATCAAATCCATGCGAATCAAATGGTTTAGCTGCAAATACTTGTGATATACATGATTTAGCTTCAACTCCATGCGATACAAACGATTAGCTTCAAATGCATGCGAAACACATGATTTAGATTAAAATCAATGCGAAGTAGAAGGCTTATCTTCAAATCCATGCGAATCAAATGGTTGAGCTTCAAATATTTGGGATATGCATGATTCAGCTTCAACTGCATGCGTGACAAATGAGATAGCTTCAAATCTATGCGAAACACATGATTTAGCTTCAAATTCATTCCAAACACATGGTTTAGCCTGATATTCGTGCGAAACAAATGGTTCAGTTTCCAATACTTGTGACATACATGATTTAGCTTCAACTGCATGTGAAACGAACGTGTTAGCTTCAAATTCAAGAGAAACACATGATTCAGTTTCAAATAAAAGCGAAGTAGATGGCATAGCATCAAATCCATGCGAATCAAATGGTTTAGCTTCAAATACTTGTGATATACATGATTTAGCTTCAACTGCATGCGATACAAACGATTAGCTTCAAATCCATGCGAAACATATGATTTAACTTCAAATCAATGCGAAGTAGAAGGCTGATCTTCGAATCCACGCGAAACAAATGGATTAGCTTCAAATACTTGTGATATACATGATTTATCTTCAACTGCATGCGAAACAAACGAGATAGCTTTAAATCCATCCGAAACAGATGATTTAGATTAAAATCAATGCGAAGTAGAAGGCTTATTTTGAAATCCATGCGAATCAAATGGTTTAGCTTCAAATAATTGTGATATACATGATTTAGCTTCAATTGCATGCGAAACAAACGAGTTAGCTTCAAATCCATTCGAAACACATGATTTAGCTTCAAATCAATGCGAAGTAGAAGGCTTATCTTCAAATCCATGCGAAACAAGTGGTTCAGCTTCAAATACTTGTGATCTGCATGATTTAGCTTCAAATGCAAGCGAAACGAACGAGTTAGCTTCAAATCCATGCGAAACACATGATTTTGCTTCTTATCAATGCGAAGTAGAAGGCTGATCTTCGTATCCTTGCGAAACAAATGGTTTAGCTTCAAATACTTGTGATATACATGATTTAGCTTCAACAGCATGCAAAACTAACGAGTTAGCTTCAAATCCATGCGAAACACATGAGTTAGCTTCTTATCAATGCGAAGTAGAAGGCTGATCTTCGAATCTTTGCGAAACAAATGGTTTAGCTTCAAATACTTGTGATATACATGAATAAGCTTCAACAGCATGCAAAATTAGCGAGTTAGCTTCAAATCTATGCGAAACATATGATTTAGCTTGACATCAATGCGATTTAGAAGGCTTATATTCGAATCCATGCGAAACAAATGGTTTAGCTTCAAATACCTGTGATATACATGATTTATCTTCAACTGCATGCGAAAAAAACGAGATAGCTTTAAATCCATCCGAAACAGATGATTTAGATTAAAATCAATGCGAAGTAGAAGGCTTATTTTGAAATCCATGCGAATCACATGATTTAGCTTTAAGTCAATACGAGGTAGATGGCTGATCTTCGAAGCCATGCGAAACAAATGGTTTAGCTTCAAATACTTGTTTGATACATTATCTAGCTTCAATTACATGCGAAACAAACGAGTTAGCTTGAAATGCAAGCGAAACACATGATTTAGCATCAAATCAATGCAAAGTAGAAGGCTTATTTTGAAATCCATGCGAATCAACTGGTTTAGCTTCAAATAACTGTGATATACATGATTTAGCTTCAACAGCATGAAAACTAACGAGTTAGATTCAAATCCATGCGAAACACATGATTTTGCTTCAAATCAATGCGAAGTAGAAGGCTTATCTTCAAATCCATGCGAATCAAATGGTTTAGCTTCAAATAATTGTGATATGCATGATTTATCTTCAACTGCATGCGAAACAAACGAGATAGTTTTAATCCATGCGAAACAGATGATTTAGATTAAAATCAATGCGAAGTAGAAGGCTTATACTGAAATCCATGCGAATCAAATGGTTTAGCTTCAAATACTTGTTTGATACATTATCTAGCTTCAATTACATGCGAAACAAACGAGTTAGCTTGAAATGCAAGCGAAACACATGATTTAGCATCAAATCAATGCAAAGTAGAAGGCTTATTTTGAAATCCATGCGAGTCAAATGGTTTAGCTTCAAATAATTGTGATATACATGATTTAGCTTCAACTGCATGCGAAACAAACGAGTTAGCTTCAAATCCATGCGAAACACATGATTTCGCTTCAAATCAATGCGAAGTAGAAGGCTTAGCTTCAAGTTAATAAGAAACAAATCAATAATCTTCAGATAATTGCGATATAAGTGGTATAGCTTCAAATGCAGGCGAAGCAAATGAGTTTGCTTCCAATCCATGCGAACCACATGATTTAGCTTCAAATCAATGCGAAGTAGAAGGCTTATCATTAAATCCATGCGAATCAAACGGGTTAGCTTCAAACACTTGTGTTATACATGATTTAGCTTCAACTGCATGCAAAACAAACGAGTAAGCTTCAAATCCATGCGAAACACATGATTTAGCTTCAAATCAATGCGAAGCAGAAGTCTGATCTTCGAATCCATGCGAAACAAACGGTTCAGATTAAAATACTTGTGATATACATGATGTAGCTTCAACAGCATGCGAAACAAACGAGTTTGCTTCAAATCCAGTGAAAAATATGATTTAACGTCAAATCGACGTGAAGTAGAAGTCTTAGCTTCAAATCCAAGCGAAACAAATTATTTAGCTTCAAATCAATGCGAAGTAGAAGGCGATGTTTCAAATCCTTGCGAAACAAATGGTTTAGTTCCAAATACTTGTGATATACATGATTTAGCTTCAACTGCTTGTGAAACAAACGAGTTAGCTTCAAGTCCATGCGAAACACATGATTTAGCTTCAAATCAATGCGAAGCAGAAGTCTGATCTTCGAATCCATGCGAAACAAACGGTACAGAATAAAATGCTTGTGATATACATGATTTAGCTTCAACAGCATGCGACACAAACGAGTTAGCTTCAAATCCATGCTAAACACATGATTTAGCTGCAAATCAATCCGAAGCAGAAGGCTGATCTTCGAATCCATGCGAAACAAATGTTTTAGATTCAAATGCATGCGAAACACATGATTTAGCTTCAAATCAATGCGAAGTAGTAGGCTTAGCTTCAAATCCATGGGAATCAAATGGTTTAGCTTCAAATACTTGTGATATACATGATTTAGCTTCAACTGCATGCGAAACAAACGAGATAGCTTTAAATCCAACCGAAACAGATGATTTAGCTTCTTATCAATGCGAAGTAGAAGGCTGATCTTCGAATCCTTGCGAAACAAATGGTTTAGCTTCAAATACTTGTGATATACATGAATAAGCTTCAACAGCATGCAAAACTAACGAGTTAGCTTCAAATCCATGCGAATCACATGAGTTAGCTTCTTATCAATGCGATTTAGAAGGCTTATATTCGAATCCATGCGAAACAAATGGTTTAGCTTCAAATACCTGTGATATACATGATTTATCTTCAACTGCATGCGAAAAAAACGAGATAGCTTTAAATCCATCCGAAACAGATGATTTAGATTAAAATCAATGCAAGTAGAAGGCTTATTTTGAAATCCATGCGAATCAAATGGTTTAGCTTCAAATAATTGTGATATACATGATGTAGCTTCAATTGCATGCGAAACAAACGAGTTAGCTTCAAATCCATTCGAAACACATGATTTAGTTTCAAATCAATGCGAAGTAGAAGGCTGATCTTCGTAACCTTGCGAAACAAATGGTTTAGCTTCAAATACTTGTGATATACATGATTTAGCTTCAACAGCATGCAAAACTAACGAGTTAGCTTCAAGTACATGCGAAACACATGAGTTAGCTTCTTATCAATGCGAAGTAGAAGGCTGATCTTCGAATCCATGCGAAACAAATGGTTTAGCTTCAAATACTTGTTTGATACATTATTTAGCTTCAATTGCATGCGAAACAAACGAGTTAGCTTGAAATCCAAGCGAAACACATGTTTTCGCTTCAAATCAATGCGAAGTAGAAGGCTTATTTTGAAATCCATGCGAATCAAATGGTTGAGCTTCAAATACTTGGGATATACATGATTCAGCTTGAACTGCATGCGTAACAAATGAGTTAGCTTCAAATCTATGCGAAACACATGATTTAGCTTCAAATTCATTCCAAACACATGGTTTAGCCTGATATTCGTGCGAAACAAATGGTTCAGCTTCAAATACTTGTGACATACATGATTTAGCTTCAACTGCATGTGAAACGAACGTGTTAGCTTCAAATTCAAGAGAAACACATGATTCAGTTTCAAATAAAAGCGAAGTAGATGGCATAGCATCAAATCCATGCGAATCAAATGGTTTAGCTTCAAATACTTGTGATATACATGAATTAGCTTCAACTGCATGCGATACAAACGATTAGCTTCAAATCCATGCGAAACATATGATTTAACTTCAAATCAATGCGAAGTAGAAGGCTGATCTTCGAATCCACGCGAAACAAATGGATTAGCTTCAAATACTTGTGATATACATGATTTATCTTCAACTGCATGCGAAACAAACGAGATAGCTTTAAATCCATCCGAAACAGATGATTTAGATTAAAATCAATGCGAAGTAGAAGGCTTATTTTGAAATCCATGCGAAACAAATGGTTTAGCTTCAAATAATTGTGATATACATGATTTAGCTTCAGTTGCATGCGAAACAAACGAGTTAGCTTGAAATCCAAGCGAAACACATGATTCAGTTTCAAATAAAAGCGAAGTAGATGGCATAGCATCAAATCCATGCGAATCAAATGGTTTAGCTTCAAATACTTGTGATATACATGAATTAGCTTCAACTGCATGCGATACAAACGATTAGCTTCAAATCCATGCGAAACATATGATTTAACTTCAAATCAATGCGAAGTAGAAGGCTGATCTTCGAATCCACGCGAATCAAATGGATTAGCTTCAAATACTTGTGATATACATGATTTATCTTCAACTGCATGCGAAACAAACGAGATAGCTTTAAATCCATCCGAAACAGATGATTTAGATTAAAATCAATGCGAAGTAGAAGGCTTATTTTGAAATCCATGCGAATCAAATGGTTTAGCTTCAAATAATTGTGATATACATGATTTAGCTTCAATTGCATGCGAAACAAACGAGTTAGCTTCAAATCCATTCGAAACACATGATTTAGCTTCAAATCAATGCGAAGTAGAAGGCTTATCTTCAAATCCATGCGAAACAAGTGGTTCAGCTTCAAATACTTGTGATCTGCATGATTTAGCTTCAAATGCAAGCGAAACGAACGAGTTAGCATCAAATCCATGCGAAACACATGATTTTGCTTCTTATCAATGCGAAGTAGAAGGCTGATCTTCGTATCCTTGCGAAACAAATGGTTTAGCTTCAAATACTTGTGATATACATGATTTAGCTTCAACAGCATGCAAAACTAACGAGTTAGCTTCAAATCCATGCGAAACACATGAGTTAGCTTCTTATCAATGCGAAGTAGAAGGCTGATCTTCGAATCCTTGCGAAACAAATGGTTTAGCTTCAAATACTTGTGATATACATGAATAAGCTTCAACAGCATGCAAAATTAGCGAGTTAGCTTCAAATCTATGCGAAACATATGATTTAGCTTGACATCAATGCGATTTAGAAGGCTTATATTCGAATCCATGCGAAACAAATGGTTTAGCTTCAAATACCTGTGATATACATGATTTATCTTCAACTGCATGCGAAAAAAACGAGATAGCTTTAAATCCATCCGAAACAGATGATTTAGATTAAAATCAATGCAAGTAGAAGGCTTATTTTGAAATCCATGCGAATCAAATGGTTTAGCTTCAAATAATTGTGATATACATGATTTAGCTTCAGTTGCATGCGAAACAAACGAGTTAGCTTAAAATTCAAGAGAAAAACATGATTCAGTTTCAAATAAAAGCGAAGTAGATGGCATTGCATCAAATCCATGCGAATCAAATGGTTTAGCTGCAAATACTTGTGATATACATGATTTAGCTTCAACTCCATGCGATACAAACGATTAGCTTCAAATGCCTGCGAAACACATGATTTAGATTAAAATCAATGCGAAGTAGAAGGCTTATCTTCAAATCCATGCGAATCAAATGTTTGAGCTTCAAATACTTGTGATATACATGAATTAGCTTCAACTGCATGCGATACAAACGATTAGCTTCAAATCCATGCGAAACATATGATTTAACTTCAAATCAATGCGAAGTAGAAGGCTGATCTTCGAATCCACGCGAAACAAATGGATTAGCTTCAAATACTTGTGATATACATGATTTATCTTCAACTGCATGCGAAACAAACGAGATAGCTTTAAATCCATCCGAAACAGATGATTTAGATTAAAATCAATGCGAAGTAGAAGGCTTATTTTGAAATCCATGCGAAACAAATGGTTTAGCTTCAAATAATTGTGATATACATGATTTAGCTTCAGTTGCATGCGAAACAAACGAGTTAGCTTGAAATCCAAGCGAAACACATGTTTTCGCTTCAAATCAATGCGAAGTAGAAGGCTTATTTTGAAATCCATGCGAATCAAATGGTTGAGCTTCAAATACTTGGGATATACATGATTCAGCTTCAACTGCATGCGTAACAAACGAGTTAGCTTCAAATCTATGCGAAACACATGATTTAGC
Source organism: Megalopta genalis (assembly GCF_051020955.1). Taxonomy (NCBI): domain Eukaryota; kingdom Metazoa; phylum Arthropoda; class Insecta; order Hymenoptera; family Halictidae; genus Megalopta; species Megalopta genalis. Next base: position 90,147 of record NW_027476531.1, on the reverse strand, counting down.
TTCAAATTCATTCCAAACACATTGTTTAGCCTGATATTCGTGCGATATAAATGGTTCAGCTTCAAATACTTGTGACATACATGATTTAGCTTCAACTGCATGTGAAACGAAAGTGTTAGCATCAAATTCAAGAGAAACACATGATTCAGTTTCAAAAAAAAAACGATGTAGATGGCATAGCATCAAATCCATGCGAATCAAATGGTTTAGCTTCAAATACTTGTGATATACATGATTTAGCTTCAACTCCATGCGATACAAACGATTAGCTTCAAATGCATGCGAAACACATGATTTAGATTAAAATCAATGCGAAGTAGAAGGCTTATCTTCAAATCCATGCGAATCAAATGGTTGAGCTTCAAATACTTGGGATATACATGATTCAGCTTGAACTGCATGCAAAACTAACGAGTTAGCTTCAAATCCATGCGAAACACATGAGTTAGCTTCTTATCAATGCGAAGTAGAAGGCTGATCTTCGAATCCTTGCGAAACAAATGGTTTAGCTTCAAATACTTGTGATATACATGAATAAGCTTCAACAGCATGCAAAATTAGCGAGTTAGCTTCAAATCTATGCGAAACATATGATTTAGCTTGACATCAATGCGATTTAGAAGGCTTATATTCGAATCCATGCGAAACAAATGGTTTAGCTTCAAATACCTGTGATATACATGATTTATCTTCAACTGCATGCGAAAAAAACGAGATAGCTTTAAATCCATCCGAAACAGATGATTTAGATTAAAATCAATGCAAGTAGAAGGCTTATTTTGAAATCCATGCGAATCAAATGGTTTAGCTTCAAATAATTGTGATATACATGATTTAGCTTCAGTTGCATGCGGAACAAACGAGTTAGCTTGAAATCCAAGCGAAACACATGATTTAGCTTCTTATCAATGCAAAGTAGAAGGCTGATCTTCGAATCCTTGCGAAACAAACGGTTTAGCTTCAAATACTTGTGATGTACATGAATAAGCTTCAACAGCATGCAAAACTAGCGACTTAGCTTCAAATCCATGCGAAACACATGATTTAGCTTGAAATCAATGCGATTTAGAAGGCTTATCTTCGAATCCATGCGAAACAACTGGTTTAGCTTCAAATACCTGTGATATACATGATTTATCTTCAACTGCATGCGAAACAAACGAGATAGCTTTAAATCCATGCGAAACAGATGATTTAGATTAAAATCAATGCGAAGTAGAAGGCTTATTTTGAAATCCATGCGAATCAAATGGTTTAGCTTCAAATAATTGTGACATACATGATTTAGCTTCAACTGCATTACGAAACAAACTAGTTAGCTTAAAATTCAAGAGAAAAACATGATTCAGTTTCAAATAAAAGCGAAGTAGATGGCATTGCATCAAATCCATGCGAATCAAATGGTTTAGCTGCAAATACTTGTGATATACATGATTTAGCTTCAACTCCATGCGATACAAACGATTAGCTTCAAATGCCTGCGAAACACATGATTTAGATTAAAATCAATGCGAAGTAGAAGGCTTATCTTCAAATCCATGCGAATCAAATGGTTGAGCTTCAAATACTTGGGACATACATGATTTAGCTTCAACTGCATGTGAAACGAACGTGTTAGCTTCAAATTCAAGAGAAACACATGATTCAGTTTCAAATAAAAGCGAAGTAGATGGCATAGCATCAAATCCATGCGAATCAAATGGTTTACCTTCAAATACTTGTGATATACATGATTTAGCTTCAACTGCATGCGATACAAACGATTAGCTTCAAATCCATGCGAAACATATGATTTAACTTCAAATCAATGCATGTAGAAGGCTGATCTTCGAATCCACGCGAAACAAATGGATTAGCTTCAAATACTTGTGATATACATGATTTATCTTCAACTGCATGCGAAACAAACGAGATAGCTTTAAATCCATCCGAAACAGATGATTTAGATTCTTATCAATGCGAAGTAGAAGGCTGATCTTCGAATCCTTGCGAAACAAATGGTTTAGCTTCAAATACTTGTGATATACATGAATAAGCTTCAACAGCATGCAAAACTAACGAGTTAGCTTCAAATCCATGCGAATCACATGAGTTAGCTTCTTATCAATGCGATTTAGAAGGCTTATATTCGAATCCATGCGAAACAAATGGTTTAGCTTCAAATACCTGTGATATACATGATTTATCTTCAACTGCATGCGAAAAAAACGAGATAGCTTTAAATCCATCCGAAACACATGATTTAGATTAAAATCAATGCAAGTAGAAGGCTTATTTTGAAAGCCATGCGAATCAAATGGTTTAGCTTCAAATAATTGTGATATACATGATGTAGCTTCAATTGCATGCGAAACAAACGAGTTAGCTTCAAATCCATTCGAAACACATGATTTAGTTTCAAATCAATGCGAAGTAGAAGGCTGATCTTCGTAACCTTGCGAAACAAATGGTTTAGCTTCAAATACTTGTGATATACATGATTTAGCTTCAACAGCATGCAAAACTAACGAGTTAGCTTCAAGTCCATCCGAAACACATGAGTTAGCTTCTTATCAATGCGAAGTAGAAGGCTGATCTTCGAATCCTTGCGAAACAAATGGTTTAGCTTCAAATACTTGTGATATACATGAATAAGCTTCAACAGCATGCAAAACTAACGAGTTAGCTTCAAATCCATGCGAATCACATGAGTTAGCTTCTTATCAATGCGATTTAGAAAGCTTATATTCGAATCCATGCGAAACAAATGGTTTAGCTTCACATACCTGTGATATACATGATTTATCTTCAACTGCATGCGAAAAAAACGAGATAGCTTTAAATCCAAGCGAAACACATGATTTAGCTTCTTATCAATGCGAAGTAGGAGGCTGATCTTCGAATCCACGCGAAACAAATGGATTAGGTTCAAATACTTGTGATATACATGATTTATCTTCAACTGCATGCGAAACAAACGAGATAGCTTTAAATCCATCCGAAACAGATGATTTAGATTAAAATCAATGCGAAGTAGAAGGCTTATTTTGAAATCCATGCGAATCAAATGGTTTAGCTTCAAATAATTGTGATATACATGATTTAGCTTCAATTGCATGCGAAACAAACGAGTTAGCTTCAAATCCATTCGAAACACATGATTTAGCTTCAAATCAATGCGAAGTAGAAGGCTTATCTTCAAATCCATGCGAAACAAGTGGTTCAGCTTCAAATACTTGTGATGTGCATGATTTAGCTTCAAATGCAAGCGAAACGAACGAGTTAGCTTCAAATCCATGCGAAACACATGATTTTGCTTCTTATCAATGCGAAGTAGAAGGCTGATCTTCGTAACCTTGCGAAACAAATGGTTTAGCTTCAAATAATTGTGATATACATGATTTAGCTTCAACTGCATGCGAAACAAACGAGTTAGCTTCAAATCCAAGCGAAAAACATGAGTTAGCATCAAGTCAACACGAAGTTGAAGGCTTAGCTTCAAATCCATGCGAAACACCCGATTTAGCATCAAATCAATGCGACGTAGAAGACTTAGTTTCAGATCCATGCGAATCAAATGGTTTAGCTGCATATACTTGTCATGTACATGATTTAGCTTCAAATGCAGGCGAAACAAACGAGTTAGCTTCGAATCCCTGCGAAACACATGACTCAGCTTCAAATTCATTCGAAACACATGGTTTAGCTTAATATTCATGCGAAACAAATGGTTCAGCTACAAATACTTGTGATATACATGATTTAGTTTCAACTGCATGCGAAACAAACAAGTTAGTTTTAAATCCATGTGAAACACTTGATTTAGCTTCAAATCAAAGCGAAGTAGATGGCTGATCTTCGAATCCATGCGAAACAAATTGTGTAGCTTCAAATACTTGTTTGATACATTATTTAGCTTCAATTGCATGCGAAACAAACGAGTTAGCTTCAAATCCATGCGGAACACATGATTTAGCTTCTAATCAATGCGAAGTAGAAGGCTTAGATACAAAACCATGCGAATCAAATGGTTTAGCTGCATATACTTGTCATGTACATGATTTAGCTTCAAATGCAGGCGAAACAAACGAGTTAGCTTCAAATCCATGCGAAACACATGATTTAGCTTCAAATCTATGCGAAACAAACGAGTTAGCTTCAAATGCAAGCGAAACACATGATTCAGCTTCAAATCAATGCGAAGTAGAAGGCTTAGCTTCAAATCCATGCGAATCAAATGGTTTAGCTGCATATACTTGTCATGTACATGATTTAGCTTCAAATGCAGGCGAAACAAACGAGTTAGCTTCGAATCCCTGCGAAACACATGATTTAGCTTCAAATTCATTCGAAACACATGGTTTAGCTTAATATTCATGCGAAACAAATGGTTCAGCTTCAAATGCTTGTGATATACATGATTTAGTTTCAACTGCATGCGAAACAAACAAGTTAGTTTTAAATCCAAGCGAAACGCATGATTTAGCTTCAAATCCATCCGAAGTAGAAGGCTTAGCTTCAAACGCATGCGACACAAATGATTTAGCTTCAAACACTTGCCATATAAGTGATATAGCTTCAAATGCAGGCGAATCAAACGAGTTAGCTACAAATCCGTGCGAAACGCATGATTTAGCTTCAAATGAATGCGAAGTAGAAGGATTAGCTGCAAATCCATGCGAAACGAATTATTGACCTTCAAATACTTGCGAATATAAGTGATATAGCTCCAAATGCAGGCGAAAAAAACGAGTTAGCTTCAAATCCATGCGAAATGCATGTTTTAGCTTCAACTCAATGCGAAGCAGAAGGTTTCGTTTCAAATCCATGCGAATCAAATGGAGTAGCTTCAAATAATCGTGATATACACGATTTAGCGTCAACTGCGTGCGAAACAAACGAGTTAGCTACAAATCCATGCGAAACACATGATTTAGCTTCAAAACAGTCCGAAGTAGAAGGGTTAGCTTCAAATCCATGCGAAACGAATGATTGACCTTCAAATACTTGCGAATATAAGTGATATAGCTTCAAATCCATGCGAAACGCATGATTTAGCTTCAAATGAATGCGAAGTTGAAGGATTAGCTTCAAATCCATGCGAAACGAATGATTTATCATCAAATACTTTCGAATAGAAGTAATGTAGCTTCAAATGCAGGCGAAACAAACGAGCTAGCTTCAAATCCATACGAAACACATGATTTAGCTTCAAATCTATGCGAAGCAAACGAGTTAGCTTCAAATGCAAGCGAAACACATGATTCAGCTTCAAATCAATGCGAAGTAGAAGGCTTAGTTTCAAATACGTTAGAAACAAATGGAATAGCTTCAAATAATCGTGATATACATAATTTAGCGTCAACTGCGTGCGAAACAAACCAGTTAGCTTCAAATTCATGCGGAGCACATGATTTAGCTTCTAATCAATGCGAAGTAGAAGGCTTAGATGCAAAACCATGCGAAACAAATGGTTTAGCTTCAAATAATTGTGATATACATGATTTACATTCAACAGCAAGTGAAACAAACGAGTTAGCATCAAATCCATGCGAAACACATGATTTAGCATCAAATCAAGGCGAAGTAGAAGGCTTATCTTCGAATCCATGCGAAACAAATGGTTTAGCTTCAAATACTTGTGATATACATGAATAAGCTTCAACAGCATGCAAAATTAGCGAGTTAGCTTCAAATCTATGCGAAACATATGATTTAGCTTGACATCAATGCGATTTAGAAGGCTTATATTCGAATCCATGCGAAACAAATGGTTTAGCTTCAAATACCTGTGATATACATGATTTATCTTCAACTGCATGCGAAAAAAACGAGATAGCTTTAAATCCATCCGAAACAGATGATTTAGGTTAAAATCAATGCGAAGTAGAAGGCTTATTTTGAAATCCATGCGAATCAAATGGTTTAGCTTCAAATAATTGTGATATACATGATTTAGCTTCAATTGCATGCGAAACAAATGAGTTAGCTTGAAATCCAAGCGAAACACATGATTTAGCTTCAAATCAATGCGAAGTAGAAGGCTTATTTTCAAATCCGTGCGAAACAAGTGGTTCAGCTTCAAATACTTGTGATGTGCATGATTTAGCTTCAAATGCAAGCGAAACGAACGAGTTAGCTTCAAATCCATGCGAAACACATGATTTTGCTTCTTATCAATGCGAAGTAGAAGGCTGATCTTCGAATCCTTGCGAAACAAATGGTTTAGCTTCAAATACTTGTGATATACATGATTTAGTTTCAACAGCATGCAAAACTAACGAGTTAGCTTCAAATCCATGCGAAACACATGATTTAGCTTGAAATCAATGCGAAGTAGAAGGCTGATCTTCGAATCCTTGCGAAACAAATGGTTTAGCTTCAAATACTTGTGATATACATGAATAAGCTTCAACAGCATGCAAAATTAGCGAGTTAGCTTCAAATCTATGCGAAACATATGATTTAGCTTGACATCAATGCGATTTAGAAGGCTTATATTCGAATCCATGCGAAACAAATGGTTTAGCTTCAAATAATCGTGATATACACGATTTAGCGTCAACTGCGTGCGAAACAAACGAGTTAGCTACAAATCCATGCGAAACACATGATTTAGCTTCAAAACAGTCCGAAGTAGAAGGGTTAGCTTCAAATCCATGCGAAACGAATGATTGACCTTCAAATACTTGCGAATATAAGTGATATAGCTTCAAATCCATGCGAAACGCATGATTTAGCTTCAAATGAATGCGAAGTTGAAGGATTAGCTTCAAATCCATGCGAAACGAATGATTTATCATCAAATACTTTCGAATAGAAGTAATGTAGCTTCAAATGCAGGCGAAACAAACGAGCTAGCTTCAAATCCATACGAAACACATGATTTAGCTTCAAATCTATGCGAAGCAAATGAGTTAGCTTCAAATGCAAGCGAAACACATGATTCAGCTTCAAATCAATGCGAAGTAGAAGGCTTAGTTTCAAATACGTTAGAAACAAATGGAATAGCTTCAAATAATCGTGATATACATAATTTAGCGTCAACTGCGTGCGAAACAAACCAGTTAGCTTCAAATTCATGCGGAGCACATGATTTAGCTTCTAATCAATGCGAAGTAGAAGGCTTAGATGCAAAACCATGCGAAACAAATGGTTTAGCTTCAAATAATTGTGATATACATGATTTACATTCAACAGCAAGTGAAACAAACGAGTTAGCATCAAATCCATGCGAAACACATGATTTAGCATCAAATCAAGGCGAAGTAGAAGGCTTATCTTCGAATCCATGCGAAACAAATGGTTTAGCTTCAAATACTTGTGATATACATGAATAAGCTTCAACAGCATGCAAAATTAGCGAGTTAGCTTCAAATCTATGCGAAACATATGATTTAGCTTGACATCAATGCGATTTAGAAGGCTTATATTCGAATCCATGCGAAACAAATGGTTTAGCTTCAAATACCTGTGATATACATGATTTATCTTCAACTGCATGCGAAAAAAACGAGATAGCTTTAAATCCATCCGAAACAGATGATTTAGGTTAAAATCAATGCGAAGTAGAAGGCTTATTTTGAAATCCATGCGAATCAAATGGTTTAGCTTCAAATAATTGTGATATACATGATTTAGCTTCAATTGCATGCGAAACAAATGAGTTAGCTTGAAATCCAAGCGAAACACATGATTTAGCTTCAAATCAATGCGAAGTAGAAGGCTTATCTTCAAATCCATGCGAAACAAGTGGTTCAGCTTCAAATACTTGTGATGTGCATGATTTAGCTTCAAATGCAAGCGAAACGAACGAGTTAGCTTCAAATCCATGCGAAACACATGATTTTGCTTCTTATCAATGCGAAGTAGAAGGCTGATCTTCGAATCCTTGCGAAACAAATGGTTTAGCTTCAAATACTTGTGATATACATGATTTAGTTTCAACAGCATGCAAAACTAACGAGTTAGCTTCAAATCCATGCGAAACACATGATTTAGCTTGAAATCAATGCGAAGTAGAAGGCTGATCTTCGAATCCTTGCGAAACAAATGGTTTAGCTTCAAATACTTGTGATATACATGAATAAGCTTCAACAGCATGCAAAATTAGCGAGTTAGCTTCAAATCTATGCGAAACATATGATTTAGCTTGACATCAATGCGATTTAGAAGGCTTATATTCGAAGCCATGCGAAACAAATGGTTTAGCTTCAAATACCTGTGATATACATGATTTATCTTCAACTGCATGCGAAAAAAACGAGATAGCTTTAAATCCATCCGAAACAGATGATTTAGATTAAAATCAATGCGAAGTAGAAGGCTTATTTTGAAATCCATGCGAATCAAATGGTTTAGCTTCAAATAATTGTGATATACATGATTTAGCTTCAATTGCATGCGAAACAAACGAGTTAGCTTCAAATCCATTCGAAACACATGATTTAGCTTCAAATCAATGCGAAGTAGAAGGCTGATCTTCGAATCCTTGCGAAACAAATGGTTTAGCTTCAAATACTTGTGATGTACATCAATAAGCTTCAACAGCATGCAAAACTAGCGAGTTAGCTTCAAATCCATGCGAAACACATGATTTAGCTTGAAATCAATGCGATTTAGAAGGCTTATCTACGAATCCATGCGAAACAACTGGTTTAGCTTCAAATACCTGTGATATACATGATTTATCTTCAACTGCATGCGAAACAAACGAGATAGCTTTAAATCCATGCGAAACAGATGATTTAGATTAAAATCAATGCGAAGTAGAAGGCTTATTTTGAAATCCATGCGAATCAAATGGTTTAGCTTCAAATAATTGTGATATACATGATTTAGCTTCAACTGCATTACGAAACAAACTAGTTAGCTTCAAATTCAAGAGAAACACATGATTCAGTTTCAAATAAAAGCGAAGTAGATGGCATTGCATCAAATCCATGCGAATCAAATGGTTTAGCTGCAAATACTTGTGATATACATGATTTAGCTTCAACTCCATGCGATACAAACGATTAGCTTCAAATGCATGCGAAACACATGATTTAGATTAAAATCAATGCGAAGTAGAAGGCTTATCTTCAAATCCATGCGAATCAAATGGTTGAGCTTCAAATACTTGGGATATACATGAATAAGCTTCAACAGCATGCAAAATTAGCGAGTTAGCTTCAAATCTATGCGAAACATATGATTTAGCTTGACATCAATGCGATTTAGAAGGCTTATATTCGAATCCATGCGAAACAAATGGTTTAGCTTCAAATACCTGTGATATACATGATTTATCTTCAACTGCATGCGAAAAAAACGAGATAGCTTTAAATCCATCCGAAACAGATGATTTAGATTAAAATCAATGCGAAGTAGAAGGCTTATTTTGAAATCCATGCGAATCACATGATTTAGCTTTAAATCAATACGAGGTAGATGGCTGATCTTCGAAGCCATGCGAAACAAATGGTTTAGCTTCAAATACTTGTTTGATACATTATCTAGCTTCAATTACATGCGAAACAAACGAGTTAGCTTGAAATGCAAGCGAAACACATGATTTAGCATCAAATCAATGCAAAGTAGAAGGCTTATTTTGAAATCCATGCGAATCAACTGGTTTAGCTTCAAATAACTGTGATATACATGATTTAGCTTCAACAGCATGAAAACTAACGAGTTAGATTCAAATCCATGCGAAACACATGATTTTGCTTCAAATCAATGCGAAGTAGAAGGCTTATCTTCAAATCCATGCGAATCAAATGGTTTAGCTTCAAATAATTGTGATATGCATGATTTATCTTCAACTGCATGCGAAACAAACGAGATAGTTTTAATCCATGCGAAACAGATGATTTAGATTAAAATCAATGCGAAGTAGAAGGCTTATACTGAAATCCATGCGAATCAAATGGTTTAGCTTCAAATACTTGTTTGATACATTATCTAGCTTCAATTACATGCGAAACAAACGAGTTAGCTTGAAATGCAAGCGAAACACATGATTTAGCATCAAATCAATGCAAAGTAGAAGGCTTATTTTGAAATCCATGCGAGTCAAATGGTTTAGCTTCAAATAATTGTGATATACATGATTTAGCTTCAACTGCATGCGAAACAAACGAGTTAGCTTCAAATCCAAGCGAAAAACATGAGTTAGCATCAAGTCAACACGAAGTTGAAGGCTTAGCTTCAAATCCATGCGAAACACCCGATTTAGCATCAAATCAATGCGACGTAGAAGACTTAGTTTCAGATCCATGCGAATCAAATGGTTTAGCTGCATATACTTGTCATGTACATGATTTAGCTTCAAATGCAGGCGAAACAAACGAGTTAGCTTCGAATCCCTGCGAAACACATGACTCAGCTTCAAATTCATTCGAAACACATGGTTTAGCTTAACACTATTCCTACCGACACTTCACGTATACCTATTCCTACCGCGGCCGGTCAAATGACCGGTCTTTCACAACTTATATTTTTCAATATTAAATGCAGACCAAAAGCCAGTTTACCAGTATAAAAATATATTTTCTTTTATTCAAGAGTACATAATCTACATTTTATTCTTTTTCGTCGCATTTTTTACAAATAGGCTTCTCAAATGTACATTTTCCGCACACGTACTTTTTACATTTTAGTCAGATTTTGTTCGTGTTATTATCTTTACAATACCTTATCTGACATGTTTTCCGTTCACGGGAACCTGTATTTGTACTTGCGATGGGCATTGGTTGATTTTCTTTGCCGAGCTCTTGTTGGTATTCGATGGCAAGTTCTTCTGCCAATTGGAATAGAAAGTGGTTTCTTTATATAACACCCATGCATTTATCCCGGCTAAATCCAAGATATTAAAAAATATTTGCAAAGGCCATCTCCGAAATTTAGATTTTAGCGAATAATTTCTGGCCATTTGATCGGTCACATCTACGCCAAATTTGGTGCTATTATACAATTGAATTGTTTCCGGTGATCGGGTGTCATTTACTTCAACTTGTACGGAGTTGTGCATTGAACTGAGAACTAGAACTTTCTTTCTTGGTTTGGCTTTGTAAATTGTCAACATACAATTATTTGAGCGATAGAGTTTGGTTGAGAAAAGTGCCATGTCGTCGTTTTTCAGTTTTGCCAGTCTTGGTAGCTCTTTTCTATTTGCTCTGATTGCCCAATAATCGTAGTTTTTTTTGCTAAAAGTTTTGTTGCTAAAGGTAGGCTTGTAAAAAAGTTGTCTGTGGTTATATTTCTTCCACATCCTACATACGATTCTGCTAATTTCATAGTGACGAACTCTCCAAGAGGAACTGAGGGTTCTCTACTTTCATCTTTTCCCAAATATGGAAAGCCGTTTACGTACATCGGATGCTAACCAAAATTTTATACCAAATTTGTCCGGTTTATTGGGCATGTATTGAGTGAATCTACACCTTGCTTTCGTTGGAAACAATTGTTCGTCAATAGTAATATATGGTCCTGGTTTATAACAATTTTGACTGTTGTCAATAAACTTGTACCAAACTTCGGAAATCATAGCGAATTTATCGGTTTGTAACCGTTGGCTTCGTTGATTTCTGTCGTCAAATCGAATAAATCTCATAATCTCCGTAAAGTCATGTCTACTCATAGTATTTGAGAAAAAAGGCGGGCCCCACTTTTTATTCCATAGAAGTGCTATATCCATATTCTTAGCCTCATATGCGCCGCGTGCATACATAATTGCAAAAATGCATATAACTTTGCAGTAGACAGTTCCCATTTATATCCCAACACTCTAAATGCCTCTGCCTCTGTGCACTTTCTTATAACTATTACAAAAATGTATAAATCGTACTACCGGTCAAATGACCGGTCGTGGTAGGAAAGACAGACTACAAATATTTCTCAGAAAATAAACAATAAAAAAAATAAGTGAATATTGAAAAATGTATCATACATATATATGAGGAAAAGTCGTAAAGTTTAAAGGCGATTCAATTACGTTGAATGTAGGAAATTCCAATTGAAAATTTAAAAACGGTCATTTGACCGGTCCTGGTAGGAATAGTGTTAATATTCATGCGAAACAAATGGTTCAGCTACAAATACTTGTGATATACATGATTTAGTTTCAACTGCATGCGAAACAAACAAGTTAGTTTTAAATCCATGTGAAACACTTGATTTAGCTTCAAATCAAAGCGAAGTAGATGGCTGATCTTCGAATCCATGCGAAACAAATTGTTTAGCTTCAAATACTTGTTTGATACATTATTTAGCTTGAATTGCATGCGAAACAAACGAGTTAGCTTCAAATCCATGCGGAACACATGATTTAGCTTCTAATCAATGCGAAGTAGAAGGCTTAGATACAAAACCATGCGAATCAAATGGTTTAGCTGCATATACTTGTCATGTACATGATTTAGCTTCAAATGCAGGCGAAACAAACGAGTTAGCTTCAAATCCATGCGAAACACATGATTTAGCTTCAAATCTATGCGAAACAAACGAGTTAGCTTCAAATGCAAGCGAAACACATGATTCAGCTTCAAATCAATGCGAAGTAGAAGGCTTAGCTTCAAATCCATGCGAATCAAATGGTTTAGCTGCATATACTTGTCATGTACATGATTTAGCTTCAAATGCAGGCGAAACAAACGAGTTAGCTTCGAATCCCTGCGAAACACATGATTTAGCTTCAAATTCATTCGAAACACATGGTTTAGCTTAATATTCATGCGAAACAAATGGTTCAGCTTCAAATACTTGTGATATACATGATTTAGTTTCAACTGCATGCGAAACAAACAAGTTAGTTTTAAATCCAAGCGAAACGCATGATTTAGCTTCAAATCCATCCGAAGTAGAAGGCTTAGCTTCAAACGCATGCGACACAAATGATTTAGCTTCAAACACTTGCCATATAAGTGATATAGCTTCAAATGCAGGCGAATCAAACGAGTTAGCTACAAATCCGTGCGAAACGCATGATTTAGCTTCAAATGAATGCGAAGTAGAAGGAATAGCTGCAAATCCATGCGAAACGAATGATTGACCTTCAAATACTTGCGAATATAAGTGATATAGCTCCAAATGCAGGCGAAAAAAACGAGTTAGCTTCAAATCCATGCGAAATGCATGTTTTAGCTTCAACTCAATGCGAAGCAGAAGGTTTCGTTTCAAATCCATGCGAATCAAATGGAGTAGCTTCAAATAATCGTGATATACACGATTTAGCGTCAACTGCGTGCGAAACAAACGAGTTAGCTACAAATCCATGCGAAACACATGATTTAGCTTCAAAACAATCCGAAGTAGAAGGATTAGCTTCAAATCCATGCGAAACGAATGATTGACCTTCAAATACTTGCGAATATATGTGATATATCTTCAAACCCATGCGAAACGCATGATTTAGCTTCAAATGAATGCGAAGTTGAAGGATTAGCTTCAAATCCATGCGAAACGAATGATTTATCATCAAATACTTTCGAATAGAAGTAATGTAGCTTCAAATGCAGGCGAAACAAACGAGGTAGCTTCAAATCCATGCGAAACACATGATTTAGCTTCAAATCAATGCGAAGTAGAAGGAATAGTTTCAAATCCATGCGACACGAATGATTTAGCTTCATATACTTGCGATGTAAGTGATATATCTTCAAATGCAGGCGAAACAAACGAGTGAGCTTCAAATCCAAGCGTAACACATGATTTGACTTCAAATCAATGCAAAGTAGAAGGCTTGCTTCCAATCCATGCCAAACGAATTATTTAGCTTCAAATGCTTGCGAATATAAGTGATATAGATTCAACTGCATGCGAAACAAACGTGTTATCTTCCAATCCATGCGCAACCACATGATTTAGCTTCAAATAAATGCGAAGTAGAAGGCTTAGCTTCAAATCCATGCGAAACGAATGATTGAGCTCCAAATGCTTGCGAATATAAGTGATATAGCTTCAAATGCAGACGAAGCAAACGAGTTAGCTTCAAATCCATGCCAAACACATGATTTAGCTTCAAATCAATGCGAAGTAGAAGGATTATCTTCGAATCCATGCGGAACAAATGGTTTAGCTTCAAATACTTGTGATATACATGATTTAGTTTCAACTGCATGCGAAACAAACGAGTAAGCTTCAAACCCATGTGAAACACTTGATTTAGATTCAAATCAAAGCGAAGTAGAAGGGTTATCTACGAATCCATGCGAAACAAATGGTTTAGCTTCAAATACTTGTGAAATACATGATTTACATTCAACAGCATGCGGAACAAATGAGTTAGCCTCAAATCCAAACGAAACACATGATTTAGCATCAAATCAATGCGAAGTAGAAGGCTTATCTTCTAATCCATGCGAAACAAATGGTTTAGCTTCAAATGATTGTGATATACATGATTTAGTTTCAACTGCATGCGAAACAAACGAGTTAGCTTCAAATCAATGCTAAACACATGATTTATCTTCAAATCAATGCGAAGCAGAAGGCTGATCTTCGAATCCATGCGAATGAAATGTTTTAGCTTCAAATATTTGTGATATACATGATTTAGCTTCAACTGCATGCGAAATAAACGAGTTAGATTCAAATACATGCCAAACACATGATTCAGCTTCAAATCAATGCGAAGTAGAAGGCTTATCTTCGAATCCATGCGAAACAAATGGTTTAGCTTCAAATGCTTGTAATATACATGATTTAGCTTCAACAGCATGCGAAACAAACGTGTTAACTTCAAATCCATACGAAACACATGATTTAGCTTCAATTCAATGCGTGGTTGAAGGCTTATCTTCGAATCCATGCGAAACAAATGGTTTAGCTTCAAATCAGTGCGAAGTAGAAGGCTTAGCTTCAAATCCATTCGAATCAAATGTTTTAGCTTCAAATACTTGTGATATACATGATTTACATTCAACAGCAAGTGAAACAAACGAGTTAGCATCAAATCCATGCGAAACACATGATTTAGCATCAAATCAAGGCGAAGTAGAAGGCTTATCTTCGAATCCATGCGAAACAAGTGGTTTAGCTTCAAATACTTGTGATATACATGATTTAGCTTCAACTGCATGCGAAACCAACGAGTTAGCTGCAAATCCATGCAAAGCACATGATTTAGCCTCAAATCAATGCGAAGTAGAAGGCTTAGCTTCAAATCCATGCGAAACGAATGATTGACATTCAAATGCTTGCGAATATAACTGATATAGCTTCAAATGCTGGCGAAACAAACGAGTTATCTTCAAATCCATGCAAAACACGTGATTTAGATTCAAATCAATGCGAAGTAGAAGGCTTAGCTTCAAATCCATGCGAAACACATGATTTAGCTTAAAATTCATGCGAAGCATATGGTTTAGCTTCAAATACTTGTTATATACAAGATTTACCTTCAACTAAGTGTGACACAACCGAGTCAGCTTCAAATCCATGCGAAACACATGATATAGCATATAAATACATGAGAAACAAATGATTTATCTCCAGATAATTGCGGTATAAGTGATACAGATTCAAATGCAGGCGAAATAATCGAGATAGCTCCAAATCAATGCCAAACACTTGATTTAGCTTTAAATCAATGCGAAGGAGAAGGCTTATCTTCGAATCCATGCGAAACAAATGGTTTAGCTTCAAATGCTTGTAATATACATGATTTAGCTTCAACAGCATGCGAAACAAACGTGTTAACTTCAAATCCATACGAAACACATGATTTAGCTTCAATTCAATGCGTGGTTGAAGGCTTATCTTCGAATCCATGCGAAACAAATGGTTTAGCTTCAAATCATTGCGAAGTAGAAGGCTTAGCTTCAAATCCATTCGAATCAAATGTTTTAGCTTCAAATACTTGTGATATATATGATTTACATTCAACAGCAAGCGAAACAAACGAGTTAGCATCAAATCCATGCGAAACACATGATTTAGCATCAAATCAAGGCGAAGTAGAAGGCTTACCTTCGAATCCATGCGAAACAAGTGGTTTAGCTTCAAATACTTGTGATATACATGATTTAGCTTCAACTGCAAGCGAAACCAACGAGTTAGCTGCAAATCCATGCAAAGCACATGATTTAGCCTCAAATCAATGCGAAGTAGAAGGCTTATCTTCAAATCCATGCGAAACGAATGATTGACATTCAAATGCTTGCGAATATAAGTGATATAGCTTCAAATGCTGGCGAAACAAACGAGTTAGCTTCAAATCCATGCAAAACACATGATTTAGATTCAAATCAATGCGAAGTAGAAGGCTTAGCTTCAAATCCATGCGAAACACATGATATAGCATATAAATACATGAGAAACAAATGATTTATCTCCAGATAATTGCGGTATAAGTGATACAGATTCAAATGCAGGCGAAATAATCGAGATAGCTCCAAATCAATGCCAAACACTTGATTTAGCTTTAAATCAATGCGAAGTAGAAGGCATAGCTTCAAATCCATGCGAACCGAATGATTTGGCTTCAAATACTTGCGAATATAAGTGATATAGCTGCAACTGCATGCGAAACAAACGTGTTATCTTCAAATCCATGCGCAACCACATGATTTAGCTTCAAATAAATGCGAAGTAGAAGGCTTAGCTTCAAATCCATGCGAAACGAATGATTGAGCTCCAAATGCTTGCGAATATAAGTGATATAGCTTCAAATGCAGACGAAGCAAACGAGTTAGCTTCAAATTCATGCCAAACACATGATTTAGCTTCAAATCAATGCGAAATAGAAGGCATATCTTCGAATCCATGCGAAACTAATGTTTAGCTTCAGATACCTGTGATATACATGATTTAGTTTCAACTGCATGCGAAACAAACGTGTTATCTGCAAATCCATGCGCAACCACATGATTTAGCTTCAAATAAATGCGAAGTAGAAGGCTTAGCTTCAAATCCATGCGAAACGAATGATTTAGCTTCAAATGAATGCGAAGTTGAAGGATTAGCTTCAAATCCATGCGAAACGAATGATTTATCATCAAATACTTTCGAATAGAAGTAATGTAGCTTCAAATGCAGGCGAAACAAATGAGGTAGCTTCAAATCCATGCGAAACACATGATTTAGCTTCAAATCTATGCGAAACAAACGAGTTAGCTTCAAATGCAAGCGAAACACATGATTCAGCTTCAAATCAATGCGAAGTAGAAGGCTCAGTTTCAAATATGTGAGAAACAAATGGTTCAGCTCCAAATACTTGTGATATACATGATTTTGCTTCAAATGAAGATGAAATAAACGAGTTAGCTTCAAATCCATGCGAAACACATGATATAGTTTCAAATTCATGAGAAACACATGGTTCAGCTTAATATTCATGCGAAACAGATGGTTTAGATTTAGATATTTGTGATAAACATGATTTAGCTTCAACTGCATGCGAATCAAACGAGTTAGCCTCGAATCCATGCGAAACACATGATTTAGCTTCAAATCAATGCGAAGTAGAAGGCTTAGCTTCAAATCCATGCGACACGAATGATTTAGCTTCATATACTTGCGATGTAAGTGATATATCTTCAAATGCAGGCGAAACAAACGAGTGAGCTTCAAATCCAAGCGTAACACATGATTTGACTTCAAATCAATGCAAAGTAGAAGGCTTAGCTTCCAATCCATGCCAATCGAATTATTTAGCTTCAAATGCTTGCGAATATAAGTGATATAGATTCAACTGCATGCTAAACAAACGAGATAGCTTCAAATCCATGCGAAACACATGATTTAACTTCAAATCAATGCGAAGTAGAAGTCATAGCTTCAAATCCATGCGAACCGAATGATTTGGCTTCAAATATTTGCGAATATAAGTGATATAGCTTCAACTGCATGCGAAACAAACGTGTTATCTGCAAATCCATGCGCAACCACATGATTTAGCTTCAAATAAATGCGAAGTAGAAGGCTTAGCTTCAAATCCATGCGAAACGAATGATTGAGCTCCAAATGCTTGCGAATATAAGTGATATAGCTACAAATGCAGACGAAGCAAACGAGTTAGCTTCAAATCCATTCAAAACACATGATTTAGCTTCAAATTCATTCGAAAGAAATGGTTTAGCGTACTATTCATGGGAATCAAATGGTTCAGATTCAAATACTTGTGATATACACGATGTAGATTCAACTGCATGCGAAACAAACGAGTTAGCTTCAAATCCAAGCGAAACACATGATTTATCTTCAAATCAATGCGAAGTAGCAGGCTTAGCTTCAAAGCCATGCCAAACACATGATTTAAATTCAAATTAATACTAAGTTGAAGGGTTAGCTTCAAATCCATGCGAATCTAATCGTTTAGCTTCAAATACTTGTGATATACATGATTTAGCTTCAACTGCATGCGAAACAAATGAGTTAGCTTCAAATCCAAGCGAAACGCATGATTTAGATTCAAATTAATGCTAAGTTGCAGGGTTAGCTTCAAATCCATGCGAATCGAATCGTTTAGCTTCAAATACTTGTGATATACATGATATAGCTTCAGCTGCATGCGAAACAAACGAGTTAGCTTCAAATCCAAGCGAAACACTTGATTTAGCTTCAAATCAATGCGAAGTATAAGGATTCGCTTCAAATCCATGTGAAACGAATGATAGAGCTTCAAATACTTGCCAATATATGTGATATAGCTTCGAATCCAGGCGAAACAAACGAGTTAGCTTCAAAAACCATGCGAAAAACATGATTTAGCTCCAAATCGATGCGAAGTAGAAGGCTTAACTACGAATCCATGCGAAACAAATGGTTTAGCTTCAAACACTTGTGATATACATGATTTAGCTTCAATAGCTTGCGAAACAAACGAGTTAGCTTCAAAAACCATGCGAAAATCATGATTTAGCTTCAAATCAATGCGAAGCAGAAGGCTTATCTTCAAATCCATGCGAAACAAATCGTTTAGCTTCAAATACTTGTGATATACATAATTTAACTTCAGGTGCATGTGATAGAATCGAGTTAACGTAAAATCCAAGCGAAACACATGATTTATCTTCAAATCATTGCGAGGTAGAAGGCTTAGCTTCAAATCCATGCGAAATAAACGTGTTAGCTTCAAATCCAAGCGAAACACATGATTTATCTTCAAATCAATGCGAGGTAGAAGGCTTAGCTTCAAACCTATGCGAATCAAACGGTTTTGCTTCAAATACTTGTGATATACTTGATTTATATTCAAGTGCATGCGAAACAAACGAGATAGCTTCAAATCCATGCGAAAAACATGATTTAGCTCCAAATCGAAGCGAAGTAGGAGGCTTAACTACGAACCCATGCGAAACAAATGGTTTAGCTGCAAATACTCGTGATATACATGACTTAGCTTCAACACCATGCGAAACAAACGAGTTAGATTCAAATCCATGCGAAACACATGATTCAGCTTCAAATCAATGCGAAGAAGAAGGGTGATCTTCGAATCCATGCTAATCAAATGGTTCAGATTCAAATACTTGTGATATACATGATTTAGCTTCAACAGCATGCGAAACAAACGAGTTAGCTTCAAATCCAGCGAAAAATGCGATTCAGCTTCAAATCAATGCGAAGAAGAAGGGTGATCTTCGAATCCATGCTAATCAAATGGTTCAGATTCAAATACTTGTTATATACATGATTTAGCTTCAACAGCATGCGAAACAAACGAGTTAGCTTCAAATCCATACGAAACACATGATTTAGCTCCAAATCAATGCGAGGTAGAAGGCTTAGCTTCAAATCCATGCGAATCAAATGGTTTAGCTTCAAATACTTGTGATATACATGATTTATATTCAACTGCATGCGACACAAACGAGTTAGCTTCAAATCCAAGCGAAACGCACGATTAAACCTCAATTCAATGCGAAGTAGAAGGATTATCTTCGAATCCATGCGAAACGAATGATTTAGCTTCAAATAAATGCGAATATAAGTGATATAGCTTCAAATGCAGGCGACACTAACGAGTTAGCTTCAAATCCATGCGAAACACATGATTTAAATTCCAATCAATGTGAAGTAGGAGGCTTAGCTTCAAATCTATGTGAAACAAATGGTTCAGCTTCAAATACTTGTGATATACATGATTTAGATTCAACTTCATGCAAAACCAACGAGTTAGCTTCAAATCCAAGCGAAACACATGATTTAGAATCAAATCAATGCGAAGTAAAAGGCTTAGCTTCAAATCCAGCGAAACGAATGATTTAGCTTCAAATACTTGAGAGATACTCGATTTTGCTTCAACTGCATGCAAAACCAACGAGTTAGCTTCAAATCCAAGCGAAACACATGATTTAGATTCAAATCAAAGCGAAGTAGAAGGCTTAGCTTCAAATCCGGCGAAACGAATGATTTAGCTTCAAATACTTGCGAAGATCACTGATATATCTTCAAATGCAGGTGAAACAAACGAGTTAGCTTTAAATCCATGCGAAACACATGATTTAGCATCAAATCAATGCGAAGTAGAAGGCTTAGATACAAAACCATGCGAAACAAGTGGTTTAGCTTCAAATAATTGTGATACACATGATTTAGCTTGAACTGCATGCGAATCGAACGAGTTATCTTCAAATCCAAGCGAAACACATGATTTAGCTTCAAATCAATGCGAAGTAGAAGGCTTAGTTTCAAATCCATGCGAATCAAATGGTTTAGCTGCATATACTTGTCATGTACATGATTTAGCTTCAAATGCATGCGAAACAAACGAGTTAGCTTCGAATCCCTGCGAAACACATGATTTAGCTTCAAATTCATTCGAAACACATGGTTTAGCTTAATATTCATGCGAAACAAATGGTTCAGCTTCAAATACTTGTGATATACATG
Organism: Megalopta genalis; assembly: GCF_051020955.1. Lineage (NCBI taxonomy): Eukaryota > Metazoa > Arthropoda > Insecta > Hymenoptera > Halictidae > Megalopta > Megalopta genalis. Next base: position 69,351 of record NW_027476531.1, on the reverse strand, counting down.
ATTTAGTTTCAACTGCATGCGAAACAAACAAGTTAGTTTTAAATCCAAGCGAAACGCATGATTTAGCTTCAAATCCATCCGAAGTAGAAGGCTTAGCTTCAAACCCATGCGACACAAATGATTTAGCTTCAAACACTTGCCATATCAGTGATAAAGCTTGAAATGCAGGCGAATCAAACGAGTTAGCTACAAATCCGTGCGAAACGCATGATTTAGCTTCAAATGAATGCGAAGTAGAAGGATTAGCTTGAAATCCATGCGAAACGAATGAATGACCTTCAAATACTTGCGAATATAAGTGATATAGCTCCAAATGCAGGCGAAAAAAACGAGTTAGCTTCAAATCCATGCGAAATGCATGTTTTAGCTTCAACTCAATGCGAAGCAGAAGGCTTCTTTTCAAATCCATGCGAATCAAATGGAATAGCTTCAAATAATCGTGATATACGCGATTTAGCGTCAACTGCGTGCGAAACAAACGAGTTAGCTACAAATCCATGCGAAACACATGATTTAGCTTCAAAACAATCCGAAGTAGAAGGATTAGCTTCAAATCCATGCGAAACGAATGATTGACCTCCAAATACTTGCGAATATAAGTGATATAGCTTCAAACCCATGCGAAACGCATGATTTAGCTTCAAATGAATGCGAAGTTGAAGGATTAGCTTCAAATCCATGCGAAACGAATGATTTATCATCAAATACTTTCGAATAGAAGTAATGTAGCTTCAAATGCAGGCGAAACAAACGAGGTAGCTTCAAATCCATGCGAAACACATGATTTAACTTCAAATCTATGCGAAACAAACGAGTTAGCTTCAAATGCAAGCGAAACACATGATTCAGCTTCAAATCAATACGAGGTAGAAGGGTTAGTTTCAAATACGTATAGAAACAAATGGAATAGCTTCAAATAATCGTGATATACATAATTTAGCGTCAACTGCGTGCGAAACAAACGAGTTCGCTTCAAATCCATGCGGAACACATGATTTAGCTTCTAATCAATGCGAAGTAGAAGGCTTCGATACAAAACCATGCGAAACAAGTGGTTTAGCTACAAATACTTGTCATCTACATGATTTAGCTACAACAGCATGCCAAACAAACGGATTGGCTTCAACTCCATGCGAAACACATGATTTAGATTCAAATCAATGCGAAGTAGAAGTCATATCTTCAAATCCATGCGAAACAAATGGTTTAGCTTCAAAGACCTGTGATATACATGATTTAACTTCATCTGCATGCGAAACAAACGATATTGCTTCAAATCCATGCGAAACAAATGATTTAACTTCATGTCAATGCGTAGTACAATGCTGATCTTCGAATCCATGCGAAACAAATGGTTTAGCTTCAAATACTTGTGATATACATGATTTAGCTTCAACAGCAAGCTAAACAAACGGGTTGGCTTCAACTCCATGCGAAACACATGATTTAGCTTCAAATCAATGCGAAGTAGAAGGCTTATCTTCAAATCCATGCGAAACAAGTGGTTCAGCTTCAAATATTTGTGATGTGCATGATTTAGCTTCAAATGCATGCCAAACAAACGAGTTAGCTTCAAATCCATACGGAACACATGATTTAGCTGCAAATCTATGCGAAGCAGAAGGCTGATCTTCGAATCCATGCGAAACAAATGATTTAGCTTCAAATACTTGTGATATACATGATTTAACTACAACTGCATGTGATACAAACGAGTTAGCTTCAAATCCATACGAAACACATGATTTAGCTTCAATTGCATGCGAAACAAACGAGTTAGCTTTAAATCCAAGCGAAACACTTGATTTAGCTTCAACTCAATACGTTATAGATGGTTTAGCTTCAAATCTATGCGAAACAAATGGTTTAACTTCAAATACTTTTGATATACATGATTTAGCTTCAACTGCATGCCAAACAAACGAGTTAGCTGCAAATACAAACGAAACACATGATTCAGCTTCAAATCAATGCGAAGTAGAAGGCTTAGCTTCAAATCCGTGCGAAACAAATGGTTCAGCTTCAAATACTTGTGATATACTTGATTTAGATTCAACTGCGAGCGAAACAAACGAGTTAGCTTCAAATCCAAGCGGAACGCGTGGTTTAGCCTCAAATCAATTGCGAAGTAGAAGGGTTATCTTCGAATCCATGCGAAACAAATCATTTAGCCTCAAATACTTGTGATAAACATGATATAGCTTCAACAGCATGCGAAACAAACGAGTTAGCTTCAAATCCATGCGAAACACATGATTTAGTTTCAAATCAATGCGAAGTAGAATGCTTAGTTTCAAATCCAAGCGAAACGAATGATTGAGCTTCAAATACTTGTCAATATATGTGATATAGCTTCGACGGCAGGCGAAACAATCGAGTTAGATTGACGTCCATGCGAAAGACATGATTTAGCTTCAAATCAATGCGAAGTAGAAGGCATAGTTTCAAATCCAAGCGAAACACATGATTTAGCTTCAAATACCTGTGATATACTTGATTTAGCTTCAACTGTATGCCAAAAAATCGAGTTATCTTCAAATCCATGCGAATTACATGAATCAGCTTTAAATCAATGCGAAGTAGAAGGCTTATATTCAAATCCATGCGGAACAAATGGTTTAGCGCCAAATTCTTGTGATATACATGATTTAGCTTCAACTGCATGCGAAATAAACAAGTTAGCTTCAAATCCAAGCGAAACACATGAGATAGCATCAAATCAATAAGAAGTAGAAGGCTTCGCTTAAAAATACATGCGACAAAAATGAATTAGCTTCAAATCCATGCGAAACGAATGGTGTAGTTTCAAATACTTGTTTTAGGCATGATATAGCTTCAACTGCATGCGAAACAAACGAGTCAGATTCAAATCCAAGCGAAACACATGATTTAAGTTCAAATGAATGCGAAGTAGATGGCTTAGCTTCAAATCCATGCTAAACGAATGGTTCAGCTTCAAATACTTGTGGTATACATGATTTAGCTTCAACTGCATGCGAATCAAACGAGGTAGTTCAAATCCATGCGAAACACATGATTTAGCTACAAATTCATACGAAATACATGGTTTGGATTTATATTCATGCGGATCAAACGTTTCAGCTTCAAATACTTGTGATATACATGATTTAGCTTCAACTGCATGCGATACAAACGAGTTCGCTTCAAATCCAAGCGAAACTCATGATTTAGCTTCAATTCAATGCGAACTAGAGTGCTTAACTTCAAATCCATGCGAATCAAATGGTTCAGCTTCAAATACTCGTGATATACATGAGCTAGATTCAACTGCATGCGAAACAAACGAGTTAGCATCAAATCCATGCGAAACACACGATTTAGCTTCAAATCAATGCGAAGAAGAAGGCTTTGCTTTAAATCCACGCGAACCAATTGGGTTAGCATCAAATACTTCTGATACATATGATTTAAATTCAACTGCATGCAAAACAAACGAGTTGGCTTCAAATCCATGCGAACCACATAATTTAGCTTCAAATCAATGCGAAGTAGAAGACTTAGCTTCAAATCCATTCGAATCAAATGGTGTAGCTTCAAATACATGTGATACACGTGATTTAGCTTCAACTGCATGGAAACAAACGAGTTAGCTTCAAATCCAATCGAAACACATGATTTAGCTTCAAATTCATGCGTAGTAGAAGGCTTAGCTTATAATCCATGCGAAAAGAATTATTTCGCTTCATATACTTGCGATATAAGTGATATAGCTTCAAATGCAGACGAAACAAACGTGTTGGCTTCAAATCCAAGCGATACACATGATTTCGCTTCAAATCAATGCGAAGTAGAAGGCTTATCTTCGAATCCATGCGAAACAAATGGTTTAGCTTCAAATACCTGTGATATACATGATTTAGCATCAAATGCAGGCGAAGAAAACGAGTTAGCTTCAAATGCATGCGAAATACATGATTTAGCTTCAAATTCATTCGTAACACATGGTTTAGCTTAATATTCATGCGTAGCAAATGGTTCAGCTGCAAATAGTTGTGATATACATGATTTACATTCAACTGCATGCGAAACAATCGAGTTAGCTTCAAATGCATGCGAAACACATGATTTAGCTTGAAATCAATGCGAAGTAGAAGGCTTATCTTCGAATCCATGCAAAACAAAGTGATATAGTTTCAAATGAAGACGAAACAAATGAGTTGTCTTCAAATCCATGCGATACACTTGATTTAGCTTCAAATCAATGCGAAGTAGAAGGCTTGTCTACGAATCCATGCAAAACAAATGGTATATGTTCAAATACTTGTGATATACACGATTTAGCTTCAACTGCATGCGGAGCAAACGAGTTAGCTTCAATTCCAAGGGAAACAAATGATTTAACTTCAAATCAATGCGAAGTAGAAGGCTTAGCTTCAAATCCGTGCGAATCAAATGGTTTAGTTTCAAATACTTGTGATTTACATGATTTAGCTTCAACTGCATGCGATACAAACGAGTTAGCTTCAAATCCATGAGAAACACATGATTTAGCTTTAAATCAATACGAGGTAGATGGCTGATCTTCGAAGCCATGCGAAACAAATGGTTCAGCTTCAAATACTTGTGATATACATGATTTAGCTTCAACTGCATGTGGAACAAACGAGTTAGTTTCAAATCCAAGCGAATCACATGATTTAGCTTCAAATTAATGCGAAGTAGAAGGCTTATCTTCGAATCCATGCAAAACAAAGTGATATAGTTTCAAATGAAGACGAAACAAATGAGTTGTCTTCAAATCCATGCGATACACTTGATTTAGCTTCAAATCAATGCGAAGTAGAAGGCTTGTCTACGAATCCATGCAAAACAAATGGTATATGTTCAAATACTTGTGATATACACGATTTAGCTTCAACTGCATGCGGAGCAAACGAGTTAGCTTCAATTCCAAGGGAAACAAATGATTTAACTTCAAATCAATGCGAAGTAGAAGGCTTAGCTTCAAATCCGTGCGAATCAAATGGTTTAGTTTCAAATGCTTGTGATATACATGATTTAGCTTCAACTGCATGCGATACAAACGAGTTAGCTTCAAATCCATGAGAAACACATGATTTAGCTTTAAATCAATACGAGGTAGATGGCTGATCTTCGAAGCCATGCGAAACAAATGGTTCAGCTTCAAATACTTGTGATATACATGATTTAGCTTCAACTGCATGTGGAACAAACGAGTTAGCTTCAAATCCAAGCGAATCACATGATTTAGCTTCAAATTAATGGGATGTTGATGGTTTAGCTTCAAATCCATGATAAACAAATGATTTAGCTTCAGATACTTACGATATAAGTGATATAGCTTCAAATGCAGGCGAAAAAAACGAGTTAACTTCTAATCTATGCGAAACACGTGATTTAGCTTCAAATCAATGCGAACTAGAAGACAGATCTTCGAATCCATGCGAAACAAATGGTTTAGTTACAAATACTTGTGATATGCGTGATTTTGCTTCAACAGCAAGCGAATCAAATGAGTTAGCTTCGAATCCATGCGAAATGCATGATTTAGCTTCAAATCAATGCGAAGTAGAAGGCTTAACTTCAAATCCATGCGAGTTAAATGGTTTAGCTTCTAATACTTGTGATATATATGATTTAGCTTCAAATGCATGCGAAGCAAACGAGTTAGATTCATATCCATGCGAAACACCCGATTTAGCTTCAAATCAATGCGAAGTAGAAGGCTCAGCTTAAAATCCATGCGAAGCAAATGGTTTAGCTTCAGATACTTGTGATATACATGATTTAACTTCAACTGCATGCGATACAATCGAGTTAGCTTGAAATCCAAGCGAAACACATTATTTAGCTTCAAATCAATGCGAAGTAGAAGACTGATCTTCGAATCCATGCTAAACAAATGGTTTAGCTTCAAATACTTGTGATATAAATTATTTAGCCTTAACAGCATGCGAAACAAACGAGTTCGCTTCAAATCCAAGCGAAACAAATTATTTAGCTTCAAATCAATGCGAAGTAGAAGGCGTAGTTTCAAATCCATGCGAAACAAATGGTTTAGCTCCAAATACTTGTAGTATACATAATTTAGCTTCAACTGCATGCGAAACAAATGAGTTCGCTTCAAATCCAAGCGAAACACATGATTTAGCTTCAAATCAATGCGAACTAGAAGGGTTATCTTCAAATCCATGCGTATCAAGTGGTTTAGCTTCAAATACTTGTCATATACATGATTTTGCATCAACAGCATGCTAAACAAACGGGTTGGCATCAACACCATGCGAAACACATGATTTAGATTCAAATCAATGCGAAGTAGAATTCATATTTTCAAATCGATGCGAAACAAATCGTTTAGCTTCAAATACTTGTGATATGCATGATTTAACTTCAACTGCATGTGATACAAACGAGTTAGCTTAAAATCCAAGCGGAACACGTGATTTAGCTTCAAATCCATGCGAAAGACATGATTTAGCATCAAATCAATGCGAAGTAGGAGGCTTATCTTCAAATCCATGCGGAACATTTCGTTTAGCTTCAAATACTTGTGATATTCATGATTTAACTTCAACTGCATGTGAAACGAACGAGTTAGCTTAAAATCCAAGCGAAACACATTATTTAGCTTCAAATCAATGCGAAGTAGAAGGCTTAGCTTTAAATCCATGCGACACAAATAATCTAGTTTCAAATACTTGTGATATACAGGATTTAGCTTCAACTACATGCGAAACAATCGAGTTAGCTTTAAATCCATGCGAAACACAGGATTTAACTTCAAATCAATGCGAAGTAGAAGGCTTATCTTAGAATCCATGCGAAACAAATGGTTTAGCTTCAAATACTTGTGATATGCGTGATTTTGCTTCAACAGCATGCGAAACAAACGAGTTAGCTTCAAATCCATGCGAAACACATGATTTAGCTTTAAATCCTTGCGAATCAAATGGTTGAGCTTCAAATACTTGGGTTATACATGATTCATACTCAACTGCATGCGTAACAAACGAGTTAACTCCAAATCTATGCGAAACGCAGGATTTAACTTCAAATCAATGCGAAGTAGAAGGCTTATCTTAGAATCCATGCGAAACAAATGGTTTAGCATCAAATACCTGTGATATAAATGATTTAGCTTCAACTGCATGTGAAACGAACGTGTTAGCTTCAAATCCAAGCGAAACACATGATTTAGCTTCAAATTTATTCGAAACACATGGTTTAGCTTAAAATTCATGCGAAACAAATTGTTTAGCTTCAAATACTTGGGATATACATGAGTCAGCCTCAACTGCAGGCGAAACAAACGCGTTAGCTTCAAATCCATGCGAAACACATGATTTAGCTTCAAATTCATTCGAAACACATGGTATATCTTAATATTCATGCGAATCAAATGGTTCAGCTTCAAATACTCGTGATATACATGAGCTAGATTCAACTGCATGCGAAACAAACGAGTTAGCATCAAATCCATGCGAAACACACGATTTAGCATCAAATCAATGCGAAGAAGAAGGCTTTGCTTTAAATCCTCGCGAACCAATTGGGTTAGCATCAAATACTTCTGATACATATGATTTAAATTCAACTGCATGCAAAACAAACGAGTTGGCTTCAAATCCATGCGAACCACATAATTTAGCTTCAAATCAATGCGAAGTAGAAGGGTTAGCTTTAAATCCATGCGACACAAATAATCTAGTTTCAAATACTTGTGATATACAGGATTTAGCTTCAACTGCATGCGAAACAATCGAGTTAGCTTCAAATCCATGCGAAACACATGATTTAGCTTCAAATTCATTCGAAACACATGGTATAGCTTAATATTCATGCGAATCAAATGGTTCAGCTTCAAATACTCGTGATATACATGAGCTAGATTCAACTGCATGCGAAACAAACGAGTTAGCATCAAATCCATGCGAAACACACGATTTAGCATCAAATCAATCCGAAGAAGAAGGCTTTGCTTTAAATCCTCGCGAACCAATTGGGTTAGCATCAAATACTTCTGATACATATGATTTAAATTCAACTGCATGCAAAACAAACGAGTTGGCTTCAAATCCATGCGAACCACATAATTTAGCTTCAAATCAATGCGAAGTAGAAGGCTTAGCTTTAAATCCATGCGACACAAATAATCTAGTTTCAAATACTTGTGATATACAGGATTTAGCTTCAACTGCATGCGAAACAATCGATTTAGCTTCAAATCCATGCGAAACACAGGATTTAATTTCAAATCAATGCGAAGTAGAAGGCTTATCTTAGAATCCATGCGAAACAAATGGTTTAGCTTCAAATACTTGTGATATGCGTGATTTTGCTTCAACAGCATGCGAAACAAACGAGTTAGCTTCAAATCCATGCGAAAGAAATGGTTTAGCTTCGAATACTTGTGATATACATGATATAGATTCAACCGCATGCGAAACAAACGATTTAGGTTCTAATCCATGCGAAACAAATCATTTAGCTTCAAATACTTGTGATATACACGATTTAGCTTCAACAGCATGAGAAAGAAACGACGAAGTTTCAATTCCAAAGGAATCACATGATTCAGATTCAAATGAATGCGACGTAGAAGGCTTATCTTCAAATCCATGCGAATCAAATGGTTTAGCTTCAAATACTTGTGATATACATGATTTATTTTCAACTGCGTGCGAATCAAACGAGTTAGCTTCAAATACAAGCGAAACACTTGATTCTGCTTCAAATCAATGCGACGTAGAAGGCTTAGATTCAAATCCATGCGGATCAAATGGTTTAGCTTCAAATCCATGCGAAACACATGACTTACCCTCAAATCAATGCGAAGTAGAATGCTTAGCATCAAATCCATGCGGATCAAATGGTTTAGCTTCAAATACTTGTGATATACATGATTTACCTTCAACTGCGTGCGAAACAAACGAGTTAACTTCAATTACAAGCGAAACACATTATTCAGCTTCAAATCAATTCGAAGTAGAAGGCTTATCTTCAAATCCATGCGAAACAAATGGTTTAGCTTCGAATACTTGTGATAAACATGATATAGCTTCAACAGCATGCGAAACAAACGAGTTAGCTTCAAATCCATGCGAAACACATGATTTAGTTTCAAATCAATGCGAAGTAGAATGCTTAGTTTCAAATCCAAGCGAAACGAATGATTGAGCTTCAAATACTTGTCAATATATGTGATATAGCTTCGACGGCAGGCGAAACAATCGAGTTAGATTGACGTCCATGCGAAAGACATGATTTAGCTTCAAATCAATGCGAAGTAGAAGGCATAGTTTCAAATCCAAGCGAAACACATGATTTAGCTTCAAATACCTGTGATATACTTGATTTAGCTTCAACTGCATGCCAAAAAATCGAGTTATCTTCAAATCCATGCGAATTACATGAATCAGCTTTAAATCAATGCGAAGTAGAAGGCTTATATTCAAATCCATGCGGAACAAATGGTTTAGCGTCAAATTCTTGTGATATACATGATTTAGCTTCAACTGCATGCGAAATAAACAAGTTAGCTTCAAATCCAAGCGAAACACATGAGATAGCATCAAATCAATAAGAAGTAGAAGGCTTCGCTTAAAAATACATGCGACAAAAATGAATTAGCTTCAAATCCATGCGAAACGAATGGTGTAGTTTCAAATACTTGTGGTATACATGATTTAGCTTCAACTGCATGCGAATCAAACGAGGTAGTTCAAATCCATGCGAAACACATGATTTAGCTACAAATTCATTCGAAATACATAGTTTGGATTTATATTCATGCGGATCAAACGTTTCAGCTTCAAGTACTTGTGATATACATGATTTAGCTTCAACTGCATGCGATACAAACGAGTTCGCTTCAAATCCAAGCGAAACTCATGATTTAGCTTCAATTCAATGCGAACTAGAGTGCTTAACTTCAAATCCATGCGAATCAAATGGTTCAGCTTCAACTACTCGTGATATACATGAGCTAGATTCAACTGCATGCGAAACAAACGAGTTGGCTTCAAATCCATGCGAACCACATAATTTAGCTTCAAATCAATGCGAAGTAGAAGGCTTAGCTTCAAATACATGCGAATCAAATGGTTTAGCTTCAGATTCTTGCGATATACATGATTTAGATTCAACAGCCTGCGAAACAAACGAGTTAGCTTCAACTCCATGCGCAATGCATGATTTAGCTTCAAATCAATGCGAAGTAGAAGGCTTATTTTGAAATCCATGCGAATCAAATGGTTTAGCTTCAAATAATTGTGATATACATGATTTAGCTTCAACTGCATTGCGAAACAAACTAGTTAGTCTCAAATCCAAGCGAAACACATGATGTAGCTTCAAATCAATGCGAAGTAGAAGGCTTATCTTCAAATCCATGCGAAACAAGTGGTTCAGCTTCAAATACTTGTGATGTGCATGATTTAGATTCAAATGCAAGCGAAACGAACGAGTTAGCTTCAAATGCAAGCGAAACACTTGATTTAGCCTCAAATCAATGCGAAGTAGAAGCCTTAGCTTCAAATCCGTGCGAATCAAAAGTTGTAGCTTCAAATACTTGTGATATTCATGATTTAGCTTCAAATCAATGCGAAGTAGAATGCTTAGCTTCAAATCCGTGCGAATCAAACGTTGTAGCTTCAAATACTTGTGATATTTATGATTTAGCTTCAACTGCATGCGAAACAGATGGTTCAGCTTCAAATACTTGTGATATACATGATTTAGATTCAACTTCATACAAAACCAACGAGTTAGCTTCAAATCCAAGCGAATCACATGATTTAGAATCAAATCAATGCGAAGTAGAAGGATTAGTTTCAAATCCAGCGAAACGAATAATTTACCTTAAAATACTTGCGAATATCACTGATATAGCTTCAAATGCAGGCGAAACAATTGAGTTAGCTTCAAATCCTAGCGATAGACATGATTTAGCGTCAAATGAATGCGAAGTAGAAGGCTTATTTTCGAATCCATGCGAAACAAATGGTTTAGCTTCAATTATATGTGATATACATGATTTAGCTTCAAATGCATGCGAAACGAACGAGTTAGCTTCAAATCCATTCAAAACACATGATTTAGCTTCAAATGAATGCGAAGTAGAAGGCTGATCTTCGAAACCATGCGAAACGAATGGTTTAGCTTCAAATACTTGCGAATATAAGTGATATAGCTTCAAATGCAAGCGACGCAAACGAGTTAGCTTCAAGTCCATTCAAAACACATGATTTAGCTTCAAATCCATGCGAAACTCATGATTTAGCTTCAAATCAATGCGATGTAGAAGGCTGATCTTCGAATCCATGCGAATCAAATGGTTTAGCTTCAAATACTTGTGATATGCGTGATTTTGCTTCAACTGCATGCAAAACCAACGAGTTAGCTTCAGATCCAGCGAAACGAATGATTTAGCTTCAAATACTTGCGAATATCTCTGATATAGCTTCAAATGCAGGTGAAACAAACGAGTTAGCTTTAAATCCATGCAAAAGACATGATTTACCATCAAATCAATGCGAATTAGGAGGCTGATCTTCGAATCCATGCGAAACAAATGGATCAGACTCAAGTACTTGTGTTATACATGATTTAGCTTCAACAGTATGCGAAACAAACGAGTTAGCTTCAAATCCTAGCGATAGACATGATTTAGCTTCAAATCAATGCGAAGTAGAAGACTTACCTTCGAATCGACACGAGACAGATGTTTTAGCTTCAAACACTTGTGATGTACATGATTTAGCATCAACTGCATGCGAAACAAACGTGTTAGCTTCAAATCCATGCCAAATACATGATTTAGCTTCAATTCAATACGAAGTAGAAGGCTTATCATCGAATCCAAACGAAACAAATGTTTCAGCTTCAAATACTTGTGATATACGTGATTTAGCTTCAACTTCATGCGAAATCAACGAATTAGCTTCAAATCCTTTCGAAACACATGACTTAGCTCCAAATACATTCGAAACACATGATTTAGCTTAATATTCATGCCAAACAAAAGGTTCAGCTTCAAATACTTATGATATACATGATTTAGCTTCAACAGCAAGCGATACAAACGAGCTAGCTTCAAATCCATGCGAATCACATGACTTAGCATCAAATCAATGCGAAGTAGAAGGCTTACCTTCGAATCCATGCGAAACAAATGGTTTAGATTCAAACACTTGTGATATACATGATTTACAGTCAACAGTAAGAGAAACAAACGAGTCAGCTTCAAATCCATGCGAAACACATGATTTAGCTTCAAATGAATGCGAAGTAGAAGGCTAATCTTCGAATCCAAGCGAAACACATGATTTAGCTTCAAATCAATGCGATGTAGAAGGCTTAGCTTCAAATCCATGCGAATCAAATGGTTTAGCTTCAGATTCTTGCGATATACATGAGTTAGATTCAACAGCATGCGAAACAAACGAGTTAGCTTCAACTCCATGCGCAATACGTGATTTAGCTTCAAATCAATGCGAAGTAGAAGGCTTACCTTCGAATACCATGCGAAACAAATGGTGTAGCTTCAAATACCTGTGATATACATGATTTAACATCAAATGCAGGCGAAGAAAACGAGTTAGCTTGAAATCCAAGCGAAACACATGATTTAGCTTCAAATCAATGCGAAGTAGAAGGCTTATCTTCAAATCCATGCGAAACAAATGCTTTAGCTAAGAATACTTGTGATATATATGATATAGATTCAACACCATGCGAAACAAACCAAATACCTTCAAATCTAAAGGAATCACATGATTCTGCTTCAAATCAATGCGAAGTAGAAGGCTGATCTTCGAATCCTTGCGAAACAAATGGTTTAGCTTCAAATACTTGTGATATACATGATTTAGCTTCAGCAGCATGCGAAACAAACGAGTTAGCTCGAAATCCAAGCGAAACATATGATTTAGCTTCAAATCAATGCGAAGGAGAAGGCTTATCTTCAAATGCATGCGAAACAAATGGTTTAGCTTCAAATACTTGTTTTATACATGATTTAGTTTCAACTGCATGCGAAACAAACGAGTTAGCTTCAAATCCAAGCGAAAAACATGAGTTTGCATCAAGTCAACACGAAGTTAAGGCTTAGCTTCAAATCCATTCGAATTAACTGGTTTAGCTTCAAATAACTGTGATATATATGATTTAGCTTCAACTGCATTGCGAAACAAACTAGTTAGTTTCAAATCCAAGCGAAACACATGATTTAGTTTCAAATCAATGCGAAGTAGAAGGCTTAGCTTCAAATACATGCGAATCAAATGGTTTAGCTTCAGATTCTTGCGATATACATGATTTAGATTCAACAGCCTGCGAAACAATCGAGTTAGCTTCAACTCCATGCGCAATGCATGATTTAGCTTCAAATCAATGCGAAGTAGAAGGCTTATTTTGAAATCCATGCGAATCAAATGGTTTAGCTTCAAATAATTGTGATATACATGATTTAGCTTCAACTGCATTGCGAAACAAACTAGTTAGTCTCAAATCCAAGCGAAACACATGATGTAGCTTCAAATCAATGCGAAGTAGAAGGCTTATCTTCAAATCCATGCGAAACAAGTGGTTCAGCTTCAAATACTTGTGATGTGCATGATTTAGATTCAAATGCAAGCGAAACGAACGAGTTAGCTTCAAATGCAAGCGAAACACTTGATTTAGCCTCAAATCAATGCGAAGTAGAAGCCTTAGCTTCAAATCCGTGCGAATCAAAAGTTGTAGCTTCAAATACTTGTGATATTCATGATTTAGCTTCAAATCAATGCGAAGTAGAATGCTTAGCTTCAAATCCGTGCGAATCAAACGTTGTAGCTTCAAATACTTGTGATATTTATGATTTAGCTTCAACTGCATGCGAAACAGATGGTTCAGCTTCAAATACTTGTGATATACATGATTTAGATTCAACTTCATACAAAACCAACGAGTTAGCTTCAAATCCAAGCGAATCACATGATTTAGAATCAAATCAATGCGAAGTAGAAGGATTAGTTTCAAATCCAGCGAAACGAATAATTTACCTTAAAATACTTGCGAATATCACTGATATAGCTTCAAATGCAGGCGAAACAATTGAGTTAGCTTCAAATCCTAGCGATAGACATGATTTAGCGTCAAATGAATGCGAAGTAGAAGGCTTATTTTCGAATCCATGCGAAACAAATGGTTTAGCTTCAATTATATGTGATATACATGATTTAGCTTCAAATGCATGCGAAACGAACGAGTTAGCTTCAAATCCATTCAAAACACATGATTTAGCTTCAAATGAATGCGAAGTAGAAGGCTGATCTTCGAAACCATGCGAAACGAATGGTTTAGCTTCAAATACTTGCGAATATAAGTGATATAGCTTCAAATGCAAGCGACGCAAACGAGTTAGCTTCAAGTCCATTCAAAACACATGATTTAGCTTCAAATCCATGCGAAACTCATGATTTAGCTTCAAATCAATGCGATGTAGAAGGCTGATCTTCGAATCCATGCGAATCAAATGGTTTAGCTTCAAATACTTGTGATATGCGTGATTTTGCTTCAACTGCATGCAAAACCAACGAGTTAGCTTCAGATCCAGCGAAACGAATGATTTAGCTTCAAATACTTGCGAATATCTCTGATATAGCTTCAAATGCAGGTGAAACAAACGAGTTAGCTTTAAATCCATGCAAAAGACATGATTTAACTTCAAATCAATGCGAATTAGGAGGCTGATCTTCGAATCCATGCGAAACATATGGCTCAGGCTCAAATACTTGTGTTATACATGATTTAGCTTCAACAGTATGCGAAACAAACGAGTTAGCTTCAAATCCTAGCGATAGACATGATTTAGCTTCAAATCAATGCGAAGTAGAAGGCTTATCTTCGAATCCATGCGAAACAAATGGTTTAGCTTCAATTATATGTGATATACATGATTTAGCTTCAAATGCATGCGAAACAAACGAGTTAGCTTCAAATCCATTCAAAACACATGATTTAGCTTCAAATTCATTCGAAAGACATGGTTTAGCGTACTATTCATGGGAATCACATGGTTCAGATTCAAATACTTGTGATATACATGATATAGCTTCAAATGCAGGCGAAACAAACGAGTCAGTTTCAAATCCATGCGAAACACATGATTTAGCTTCAATTCAATGCGAAGTAGAAGGCTTACCTTCGAATCCACACGAAACAGATGGTTTAGCTTCAATTATATGTGATATACATGATTTAGCTTCAAATGCATGCGAAACAAACGAGTCAGCTTCAAATCCATGCGAAACACATGATTTAGCTTCAAATGAATGCGAAGTAGAAGGCTGATCTTCGAATCCATGCGAAACGAAAGGTTTAGCTTCAAATACTCGCGAATATTAGTGATATAGCTTCAAATGCAAGCGACACAAACGAGTTAGCTTCAAATCCATGCGAAACAAATGATTTAACTTCCAATCAATGTGAAGTAGAAGGCTTAGCTTCAAATGTATGTGAAACAAATGGTTCAGCTTCAAATACTTGTTATATACATGATTTTGCTTCAACTGCATGCAAAGCCAACGAGTTAGCTTCAAATCCAAGCGAAACATATGATTTAGATTCAAATCAATGCGAAGTAGAAGGCATAGCTTCAAATCCAGCGAAACGAATGATTTAGATTCAAATACTTGCGAATATCTCTGATATAGCTTCAAATGCAGGTGAAACAAACGAGTTAGCTTTAAATCCATGCAAAAGACATGATTTAACTTCAAATCAATGCGAATTAGGAGGCTGATCTTCGAATCCATGCGAAACATATGGCTCAGGCTCAAATACTTGTGTTATACATGATTTAGCTTCAACAGTATGCGAAACAAACGAGTTAGCTTCAAATCCTAGTGATAGACATGATTTAGCTTCAAATCAATGCGAAGTAGAAGGCTTATCTTCGAATCCATGCGAAACAAATGGTTTAGCTTCAATTATATGTGATATACATGATTTAGCTTCAAATGCATGCGAAACAAACGAGTTAGCTTCAAATCCATTCAAAACACATGATTTAGCTTCAAATTCATTCGAAAGACATGGTTTAGCGTACTATTCATGGGAATCACATGGTTCAGATTCAAATACTTGTGATATACATGATATAGCTTCAAATGCAGGCGAAACAAACGAGTCAGTTACAAATCCATGCGAAACGCATGATTTAGCTTCAATTCAATGCGAAGTAGAAGGCTTACCTTCGAATCCACACGAAACAGATGGTTTAGCTTCAATTATATGTGATATACATGATTTAGCTTCAAATGCATGCGAAACAAACGAGTCAGCTTCAAATCCATGCGAAACACATGATTTAGCTTCAAATGAATGCGAAGTAGAAGGCTGATCTCCGAATCCATGCGAAACGAAAGGTTTAGCTTCAAATACTCGCGAATATTAGTGATATAGCTTCAAATGCAAGCGACACAAACGAGTTAGCTTCAAATCCATGCGAAACAAATGATTTAACTTCCAATCAATGTGAAGTAGAAGGCTTAGCTTCAAATGTATGTGAAACAAATGGTTCAGCTTCAAATACTTGTTATATACATGATTTAGATTCAACTTCATGCAAAACCAACGAGTTAGCTTCAAATCCAAGCGAAACACATGATTTAGAATCAAATCAATGCGAAGAAGACGGCTTATCTTCAAATCCAGCGAAACGAAGCATTTAGCTTCAAATACTTGCGAATATCACTGATATAGCTTCAAATGCAGGCGAAACAAACGAGTTAGCTTTAAATCCATGCAAAAGACACGATTTACCTTCAAATCAATGCGAAGTAGAAGGCTTAGTTTGAAAACCATGCTAATCAAGTTCTTTAGCTTCAAATACTTATGACATACATGATTTAGCTTCAACTGCTTGGGAAGCAAACGAGTTATCTACAAATCCATTCAAAACACATGATTTAGCATCAAATAAACGCGAATTAGGAGGCTGTTCTTCGAATCCATGCGAAACAAATGGCTCAGGCTCAAATACTTGTGTTATACATGATTTACCTTCAACAGTATGCGAAACAAACGAGTTACCTTCAAATCCTAGCGATGGACATGATTTAGCTTCAAATCAATGCGAAGTAGAAGGCTTATCTTCGAATCCATGCGAAACACATGATTTAGCTTCAAATCAATGCGAAGTGGAAGGCTTATCTTCGAATCCATGCGAAACGAATAGTTTAGCTTCAAATGCTTGTGATATACATGATTTAACTTCAACAGCATGCAAAACAAACGAGTTCGATACAAATCCATGCGAAACACATGATTTAGCTTCAAATCAATGCGATGTGGAAGGCTAATCTTCGAATCCATGCGAAACAAATGATTTAGCTTCAAATACTTGTGATATACATGATTTATCTTCAACAGCATGCGAAACAAACGAGTTAGCTTCAAGTCCAAGCGAAAAACATGATTTATCATCAAGTCAACGCGAAGTTGACGGCTTAGCTTCAAATCCATGCGAAACGAATGATTTAGCTTCACATACTTGAGAATATAAGTGATATAGCTTCAAATGCAGGTGAAACAAACGAGTTAGCTTCAAACCCATGCGAAACACATGTTTTAGCATCTAATCAATGCGAAGTAGAAGGCTGATCTTCGAATCCATGCGAAGCAAATTGTTATCTTCAAATACTTGTGATACACTTGATTTAGCTTCAACAGCATGCGAAATAAAAGAGTTAGCTTCAAATCCATGCGAAACACATGATTTAGCTTCAAATCAATGCGAAGTAGGTGGCTTATCTTCGATTCCATGCGATACAAATGGTTTAGCTTCAAATACTTGTGATATACATGATTTAGCTTCAACAGCATGCGAAAAAAACGAGTTATCTTCAAATACATGCGAAACGCATGATTTAGCTTCAAATCAATGCGAAGTAGAAGGGTTATCTTCGAATCCATGCGAACGAAATGGTTTAGCTTCACATACTTGTGATATACATGATTTATCTTCAACAGCATGCGAAATAAACGAGTTAGATTCAAATCCATGCGAAACACATGATTTAGCTTCAAATCAATGCCTATTATAAGGCTTAGCTTCAAATCCATGCGAAACGAATTATTTGGCTTCAAATACTTGCGAATATTAGTGATATAGATTCAACTGCTTGCCAAACAATCGAGTTATCTTCAAATCCATACGAAGCACATGATTTACCTTCAAATCAATGCGAAGTAGTAGGATTAGCATCAAATCCATGCGAGACAAGTTATTTAGCTTCATGTACTTGCGATATAAGTGATATTGCTTCAAATGCATGCGAAACAAACGAGTTATCTTCAAATCCAAGCGAAACACATGATTAAGCATCAAATCCATGCGAAGTAGAAGGCTGAGCTTCAAATCCATGCGAACTGCATGATTAAGTTTTAAATACTTGTGATATACATGATTTAGCTTCAACTGCATGCGAAACAAACGAGTTAGCATCAAATCCAATCGAAACACATAATTTAGCTTCAAATCCATGCGAAACACATAATTTAGCATCAAATCAATGCGAAGTAGAAGGCTTAGCTTCAAATCCTTGCGAACCGAATGATTTGGCTTCAAATACTTGCGAATATAAGTAATATAGCTTCAACTACATGCGAAACAGACGAGTTATCTTCAAAACCATGCGAAACACATGATTTAGCTTCAAATCAATGCGAATTAGAAGGCTTAGCTTCAAATCCATGCGAAACGAATTATTTGGCTTAAAATATATGCGAATATAAGTGATATAGATTGAACTGAATGAAATAACTTCAAATGCAGAAGAACGATCGAGTTAACTTCAAATTCATGCGAAACACATGATTTAGCTTCAAATCAGTTCGACGTAGAAGGCACAGCTTCAAATCCAAGCGAAACAAATGGTTTAGATTCAGAAACTTGTGATAAACATGATTTAGCTTCAACTGCATGCGAAACAAACGAGTTAGCTTCAAATCTATGCGAAACACATGATTTAACTTGAAATCAATGCGAAGTAGAAGGCTGATCTTCGAAACCACGCGATACAAATGCATTAGCTTCAAATACTTGTGATATACATGATTTAGCTTCAACAGCATGCGAAACGAACATGTTAGCTTCAAATTCAAGAGAAACACATGATTCAGTTTCAAATAAAAGAGAAGTAGATGGCATAGCATCAAATCCAAGCGAAACACATGATTTAGCTTCAAAACAAATGGTTTACCTTCAATAACTTGTGATATACATGATTAAGCTTCAAATGCAGGCGAAACAATCGAGTGAGCTTCAAATCCAAGCGTAACACATAATTTAACTTGAAATCAATGCGAAGTAGAAGGCTTAGAATCAAATCCATGCGAAACAAGTGGTACAGCTTCAAATACTTGTGATGTGCATAATTTAGCTTCAAATGCATGCGAAACAAACGATTAGCGTCAAATCCATGCGAAACACATGATTTAGCTTCAAATCAATGCGAAGTATAAGGCTGAACTTCGAATCCTTACGAAACAAATGGTTTAGCTGCAAATACTAGTGATATACATGATTTCGCTTCAACAGCTTGCGAAACAAACGAGTTGAATTCAAATCCAAGCGAAACACATGACTTAGTTTCAAATCAATGCGAAGCGGATGGCTGATCGTCGAATCCATGCGAAACAAACGAGTTAGCTTCAAATACAAGCGAAGTAGAAGACTTAGTTTCGAATCCATGCGATACGAATAGTTTAGCTCCAAATACTTGTGATATGCATGATTTAGCTTCAACTCCATGCGAAACACACGCGTTTGCTTCAAATCCATGCGAAACACATGATTTAGCTTCAATTGCGTGCGAATCAAACGAGTTAGCTTGAAATCCAAGCGAAACACATGATTCAGCTTCAAATCAATGCGAAGTAGAAGGCTTATTTTGAAATCCATGCGAATCAAATGGTTTAGCGTCAAATAATTGTGATGTACATGATTTAGCTTCAACTGCATGCGAAACAAACGAGATAGCTTTAAATCCGTGCGAAACAGATGATTTAGATTAAAATCAATGCGAAGTAGAAGGCTTATCTTCAAATCCATGCGAATCAAATGGTTGAGCTTCAAAAACTTGGGATATACATGATTCAGCTTCAACTGCATGCGTAACAAACGAGTTAGCTTCAAATCTATGCGAAACACATGATTTAGCTTCAAATTCATTCCAAACACATGGCTTAGCCTGATATTCGTGCGAAACAAATGGTTCAGCTTCAAATACTTGTGATATACATGATTTAGCTTCAACTGCATGTGAAACGAACGTGTTAGCTTCAAATTCAAGAGAAATACATGATTCAGTTTCAAATAAAAGCGAAGTAGATGGCACAGCATCAAATCCATGCGAATCAAATGGTTCAGCTTCAAATACTTGTGATATACATGATTTAGCTTCAACTGCATGTGAAACGAACGTGTTAGCTTCAAATTCAAGAGAAATACATGATTCAGTTTCAAATAAAAGCGAAGTAGATGGCACAGCATCAAATCCATGCGAATCAAATGGTTTAGCTTCAAATACTTGTGATGTGCAAGATTTAACTTCAACTGCATGTGATACAAACGAGTTAGCTTAAAATCCAAGCGTAACACATGATTTAGCTTAACTCAATGCGAAGTAGAAGGCTTATCTTCAAAACCATGCGATACAATTCGTTCAGCTTCAAATACTTGCGATATACATGATTTAACTTCAATTGCATGTGAAACAAACGAGTTAGCTTAAAATCCAAGCGAAACACATGATTTAGCTCAAATCAATGCGATGTAGAAGGCTTAGGTTCAAATCCATGCGAAGTAGAAGGCTTAGCTTCAAATCCATGCGATATAAGTGGTTCAGCTTCAAATACTTGTGATGTGCATGATTTAGCTTCAAATGCAAGCGAAATGAACGAGTTAGCTTCAAATCCATGCGAAACATATGATTTAGCCTCTTATCAATGCGAAGTAGAAGGCTGATCTTCGAATCCTTACGAAACAAATGGTTTAGCTTCAAATACTTGCTTTATTCATCGTTTAGATTCAACTGCATGCGAAAAAAAGAGTTAGCTTCAAATCCAAGCGAAAAACATGATTTAGCATCAAGTCAACTCGAAGTTGAAGGCTTAGCTTCAAATCCATGCGAAACAAATGGTTTAGCTTCAAATCAATGCGAAGTAGAAGGCTTAGCTTCAAATCCATGCGAATCAAATGGTTTAGCTTCAGATTCTTGCGATATACATGAGTTAGATTCAACAGCATGCGAAACAAACGAGTTAGCTTCAACTCCATGCGCAATACGTGATTTAGCTTCAAATCAATGCGAAGTAGAAGGCTTACCTTCGAATACCATGCGAAACAAATGGTGTAGCTTCAAATACCTGTGATATACATGATTTAACATCAAATGCAGGCGAAGAAAACGAGTTAGCTTGAAATCCAAGCGAAACACATGATTTAGCTTCAAATCAATGCGAAGTAGAAGGCTTATCTTCAAATCCATGCGAAACAAATGCTTTAGCTAAGAATACTTGTGATATATATGATATAGATTCAACACCATGCGAAACAAACCAAATACCTTCAAATCTAAAGGAATCACATGATTCTGCTTCAAATCAATGCGAAGTAGAAGGCTGATCTTCGAATCCGTGCGAAACAAATGGTTTAGCTTCAAATACTTGTGATATACATGATTTAGCTTCAGCAGCATGCGAAACAAACGAGTTAGCTCGAAATCCAAGCGAAACATATGATTTAGCTTCAAATCAATGCGAAGGAGAAGGCTTATCTTCAAATGCATGCGAAACAAATGGTTTAGCTTCAAATACTTGTTTTATACATGATTTAGTTTCAACTGCATGCGAAACAAACGAGTTAGCTTCAAATCCAAGCGAAAAACATGAGTTTGCATCAAGTCAACACGAAGTTAAGGCTTAGCTTCAAATCCATTCGAATTAACTGGTTTAGCTTCAAATAACTGTGATATATATGATTTAGCTTCAACTGCATTGCGAAACAAACTAGTTAGTTTCAAATCCAAGCGAAACACATGATTTAGTTTCAAATCAATGCGAAGTAGAAGGCTTAGCTTCAAATACATGCGAATCAAATGGTTTAGCTTCAGATTCTTGCGATATACATGATTTAGATTCAACAGCCTGCGAAACAAACGAGTTAGCTTCAACTCCATGCGCAATGCATGATTTAGCTTCAAATCAATGCGAAGTAGAAGGCTTATTTTGAAATCCATGCGAATCAAATGGTTTAGCTTCAAATAATTGTGATATACATGATTTAGCTTCAACTGCATTGCGGAACAAACTAGTTAGTCTCAAATCCAAGCGAAACACATGATGTAGCTTCAAATCAATGCGAAGTAGAAGGCTTATCTTCAAATCCATGCGAAACAAGTGGTTCAGCTTCAAATACTTGTGATGTGCATGATTTAGATTCAAATGCAAGCGAAACGAACGAGTTAGCTTCAAATGCAAGCGAAACACTTGATTTAGCCTCAAATCAATGCGAAGTAGAAGCCTTAGCTTCAAATCCGTGCGAATCAAAAGTTGTAGCTTCAAATACTTGTGATATTCATGATTTAGCTTCAAATCAATGCGAAGTAGAATGCTTAGCTTCAAATCCGTGCGAATCAAACGTTGTAGCTTCAAATACTTGTGATATTTATGATTTAGCTTCAACTGCATGCGAAACAGATGGTTCAGCTTCAAATACTTGTGATATACATGATTTAGATTCAACTTCATACAAAACCAACGAGTTAGCTTCAAATCCAAGCGAATCACATGATTTAGAATCAAATCAATGCGAAGTAGAAGGCTTAGTTTCAAATCCAGCGAAACGAATAATTTACCTTAAAATACTTGCGAATATCACTGATATAGCTTCAAATGCAGGCGAAACAATTGAGTTAGCTTCAAATCCTAGCGATAGACATGATTTAGCGTCAAATGAATGCGAAGTAGAAGGCTTATTTTCGAATCCATGCGAAACAAATGGTTTAGCTTCAATTATATGTGATATACATGATTTAGCTTCAAATGCATGCGAAACGAACGAGTTAGCTTCAAATCCATTCAAAACACATGATTTAGCTTCAAATGAATGCGAAGTAGAAGGCTGATCTTCGAAACCATGCGAAACGAATGGTTTAGCTTCAAATACTTGCGAATATAAGTGATATAGCTTCAAATGCAAGCGACGCAAACGAGTTAGCTTCTAGTCCATTCAAAACACATGATTTAGCTTCAAATCCATGCGAAACTCATGATTTAGCTTCAAATCAATGCGATGTAGAAGGCTGATCTTCGAATCCATGCGAATCAAATGGTTTAGCTTCAAATACTTGTGATATGCGTGATTTTGCTTCAACTGCATGCAAAACCAACGAGATAGCTTCAGAACCAGCGAAACGAATGATTTAGCTTCAAATACTTGCGAATATCTCTGATATAGCTTCAAATGCAGGTGAAACAAACGAGTTAGCTTTAAATCCATGCAAAAGACATGATTTACCATCAAATCAATGCGAATTAGGAGGCTTAGCGTCAAATCCATGCGAAACGAATAATTTACCTTAAAATACTTGCGAATATCACTGATATAGCTTCAAATGCAAGCGACACGACCGAGTTAGCTTCAAATCCATGCGAAACACATGATTTAACTTCCAATCAATGTGAAGTAGAAGGCTTAGCTTCAAATGTATGTGAAACAAATGGTTCAGCTTCAAATACTTGTGATATACATGATTTAGATTCAACTTCATGCAAAACCAACGAGTTAGCTTCAAATCCAAGCGAAACACATGATTTAGAATCAAATCAATGCGAAGTAGAAGGCTTAGTTACAAATCCAGCGAAACGACTGATTTACAAACGAGTTTTTTTTTTGAAATCCATGCGAATCAATTTCTTTATTTTCAAATACTTATGATATTCATGATTTAGCTTCAACTGCTTGGGAAGCATACGAGTTAACTTCAAATCCATTCAAAACACATGATTTAGCTTCAAATCCATGTGAAACTCATGATTTAGCTTCAAATCAATGCGATGTAGAAGGCTGATCTTCGAATCCATCCGAATCAAATGGTTTAGCTTCAAATACTTGTGATATGCGTGATTTTGCTTCAACTGCATGCAAAGCCAACGAGTTAGCTTCAAATCCAAGCGAAACATATGATTTAGATTCAAATCAATGCGAAGTAGAAGGCATAGCTTCAAATCCAGCGAAACGAATGATTTAGATTCAAATACTTGCGAATATCTCTGATATAGCTTCAAATGCAGGTGAAACAAACGAGTTAGCTTTAAATCCATGCAAAAGACATGATTTAACTTCAAATCAATGCGAATTAGGAGGCTGATCTTCGAATCCATGCGAAACATATGGCTCAGGCTCAAATACTTGTGTTATACATGATTTAGCTTCAACAGTATGCGAAACAAACGAGTTAGCTTCAAATCCTAGCGATAGACATGATTTAGCTTCAAATCAATGCGAAGTAGAAGGCTTATCTTCGAATCCATGCGAAACAAATGGTTTAGCTTCAATTATATGTGATATACATGATTTAGCTTCAAATGCATGCGAAACAAACGAGTTAGCTTCAAATCCATTCAAAACACATGATTTAGCTTCAAATTCATTCGAAAGACATGGTTTAGCGTACTATTCATGGGAATCACATGGTTCAGATTCAAATACTTGTGATATACATGATATAGCTTCAAATGCAGGCGAAACAAACGAGTCAGTTACAAATCCATGCGAAACGCATGATTTAGCTTCAATTCAATGCGAAGTAGAAGGCTTACCTTCGAATCCACACGAAACAGATGGTTTAGCTTCAATTATATGTGATATACATGATTTAGCTTCAAATGCATGCGAAACAAACGAGTCAGCTTCAAATCCATGCGAAACACATGATTTAGCTTCAAATGAATGCGAAGTAGAAGGCTGATCTCCGAATCCATGCGAAACGAAAGGTTTAGCTTCAAATACTCGCGAATATTAGTGATATAGCTTCAAATGCAAGCGACACAAACGAGTTAGCTTCAAATCCATGCGAAACAAATGATTTAACTTCCAATCAATGTGAAGTAGAAGGCTTAGCTTCAAATGTATGTGAAACAAATGGTTCAGCTTCAAATACTTGTTATATACATGATTTAGATTCAACTTCATGCAAAACCAACGAGTTAGCTTCAAATCCAAGCGAAACACATGATTTAGAATCAAATCAATGCGAAGAAGACGGCTTATCTTCAAATCCAGCGAAACGAAGCATTTAGCTTCAAATACTTGCGAATATCACTGATATAGCTTCAAATGCAGGCGAAACAAACGAGTTAGCTTTAAATCCATGCAAAAGACACGATTTACCTTCAAATCAATGCGAAGTAGAAGGCTTAGTTTGAAAACCATGCTAATCAAGTTCTTTAGCTTCAAATACTTATGACATACATGATTTAGCTTCAACTGCTTGGGAAGCAAACGAGTTATCTACAAATCCATTCAAAACACATGATTTAGCTTCAAATAAACGCGAATTAGGAGGCTGTTCTTCGAATCCATGCGAAACAAATGGCTCAGGCTCAAATACTTGTGTTATACATGATTTACCTTCAACAGTATGCGAAACAAACGAGTTACCTTCAAATCCTAGCGATGGACATGATTTAGCTTCAAATCAATGCGAAGTAGAAGGCTTATCTTCGAATCCATGCGAAACACATGATTTAGCTTCAAATCAATGCGAAGTGGAAGGCTTATCTTCGAATCCATGCGAAACGAATAGTTTAGCTTCAAATGCTTGTGATATACATGATTTAGCTTCAACAGCATGCAAAACAAACGAGTTCGATACAAATCTATGCGAAACACATGATTTAGCTTCAAATCAATGCGATGTGGAAGGCTAATCTTCGAATCCATGCGAAACAAATGATTTAGCTTCAAATACTTGTGATATACATGATTTATCT
Source organism: Megalopta genalis (assembly GCF_051020955.1). Lineage (NCBI taxonomy): Eukaryota > Metazoa > Arthropoda > Insecta > Hymenoptera > Halictidae > Megalopta > Megalopta genalis. The sequence continues at coordinate 43,323 of NW_027476531.1, read as the reverse complement.
TCAACAGCATGCGAAACAAACGAGTTAGCTTCAAGTCCAAGCGAAAAACATGATTTATCATCAAGTCAACGCGAAGTTGACGGCTTAGCTTCAAATCCATGCGAAACGAATGATTTAGCTTCACATACTTGAGAATATAAGTGATATAGCTTCAAATGCAGGTGAAACAAACGAGTCAGCTTCAAACCCATGCGAAACACATGTTTTAGCATCTAATCAATGCGAAGTAGAAGGCTGATCATCGAATCCATGCGAAGCAAATTGTTATCTTCAAATACTTGTGATACACTTGATTTAGCTTCAACAGCATGCGAAATAAAAGAGTTAGCTTCAAATCCATGCGAAACACATGATTTAGCTTCAAATCAATGCGAAGTAGGTGGCTTATCTTCGATTCCATGCGATACAAATGGTTTAGCTTCAAATACTTGTGATATACATGATTTAGCTTCAACAGCATGCGAAAAAAACGAGTTATCTTCAAATACATGCGAAACGCATGATTTAGCTTCAAATCAATGCGAAGTAGAAGGGTTATCTTCGAATCCATGCGAACGAAATGGTTTAGCTTCACATACTTGTGATATACATGATTTATCTTCAACAGCATGCGAAATAAACGAGTTAGATTCAAATCCATGCGAAACACATGATTTAGCTTCAAATCAATGCGTATTATAAGGCTTAGCTTCAAATCCATGCGAAACGAATTATTTGGCTTCAAATACTTGCGAATATTAGTGATATAGATTCAACTGCTTGGCAAACAATCGAGTTATCTTCAAATCCATACGAAGCACATGATTTACCTTCAAATCAATGCGAATTAGAAGGCTTAGCTTCAAATCCATGCGAAACGAATTATTTGGCTTAAAATATATGCGAATATAAGTGATATAGATTGAACTGAATGAAATAACTTCAAATGCAGAAGAACGATCGAGTTAACTTCAAATTCATGCGAAACACATGATTTAGCTTCAAATCAGTTCGACGTAGAAGGCACAGCTTCAAATCCAAGCGAAACAAATGGTTTAGATTCAGAAACTTGTGATAAACATGATTTAGCTTCAACTGCATGCGAAACAAACGAGTTAGCTTCAAATCTATGCGAAACACATGATTTAACTTCAAATCAATGCGAAGTAGAAGGCTGATCTTCGAAACCACGCGATACAAATGGATTAGCTTCAAATACTTGTGATATACATGATTTAGCTTCAACAGCATGCGAAACGAACATGTTAGCTTCAAATTCAAGAGAAACACATGATTCAGTTTCAAATAAAAGAGAAGTAGATGGCATAGCATCAAATCCAAGCGAAACACATGATTTAGCTTCAAAACAAATGGTTTACCTTCAATAACTTGTGATATACATGATTAAGCTTCAAATGCAGGCGAAACAAACGAGTGAGCTTCAAATCCAAGCGTAACACATAATTTAACTTGAAATCAATGCGAAGTAGAAGGCTTAGAATCAAATCCATGCGAAACAAGTGGTACAGCTTCAAATACTTGTGATGTGCATAATGTAGCTTCAAATGCATGCGAAACAAACGATTAGCTTCAAATCCATGCGAAACACATGATTTAGCTTCAAATCAATGCGAAGTATAAGGCTGAACTTCGAATCCTTACGAAACAAATGGTTTAGCTGCAAATACTAGTGATTATACATGATTTCGCTTCAACAGCTTGCGAAACAAACGAGTTGAATTCAAATCCAAGCGAAACACATGACTTAGTTTCAAATCAATGCGAAGCGGATGGCTGATCGTCGAATCCATGCGAAACAAACGAGTTAGCTTCAAATACAAGCGAAGTAGAAGACTTAGTTTCGAATCCATGCGATACGAATAGTTTAGCTCCAAATACTTGTGATATGCATGATTTAGCTTCAACTCCATGCGAAACACACGCGTTTGCTTCAAATCCATGCGAAACACATGATTTAGCTTCAATTGCGTGCGAATCAAACGAGTTAGCTTGAAATCCAAGCGAAACACATGATTCAGCTTCAAATCAATGCGAAGTAGAAGGCTTATTTTGAAATCCATGCGAATCAAATGGTTTAGCGTCAAATAATTGTGATGTACATGATTTAGCTTCAACTGCATGCGAAACAAACGAGATAGCTTTAAATCCGTGCGAAACAGATGATTTAGATTAAAATCAATGCGAAGTAGAAGGCTTATCTTCAAATCCATGCGAATCAAATGGTTGAGCTTCAAAAACTTGGGATATACATGATTCAGCTTCAACTGCATGCGTAACAAACGAGTTAGCTTCAAATCTATGCGAAACACATGATTTAGCTTCAAATTCATTCCAAACACATGGCTTAGCCTGATATTCGTGCGAAACAAATGGTTCAGCTTCAAATACTTGTGATATACATGATTTAGCTTCAACTGCATGTGAAACGAACGTGTTAGCTTCAAATTCAAGAGAAATACATGATTCAGTTTCAAATAAAAGCGAAGTAGATGGCACAGCATCAAATCCATGCGAATCAAATGGTTTAGCTTCAAATACTTGTGATGTGCAAGATTTAACTTCAACTGCATGTGATACAAACGAGTTAGCTTAAAATCCAAGCGTAACACATGATTTAGCTTAACTCAATGCGAAGTAGAAGGCTTATCTTCAAAACCATGCGATACAATTCGTTCAGCTTCAAATACTTGCGATATACATGATTTAACTTCAATTGCATGTGAAACAAACGAGTTAGCTTAAAATCCAAGCGAAACACATGATTTAGCTCAGATCAATGCGATGTAGAAGGCTTAGGTTCAAATCCATGCGAAGTAGAAGGCTTAGCTTCAAATCCATGCGATATAAGTGGTTCAGCTTCAAATACTTGTGATGTGCATGATTTAGCTTCAAATGCAAGCGAAATGAACGAGTTAGCTTCAAATCCATGCGAAACATATGATTTAGCCTCTTATCAATGCGAAGTAGAAGGCTGATCTTCGAATCCTTACGAACAAATGGTTTAGCTTCAAATACTTGCTTTATTCATCGTTTAGATTCAACTGCATGCGAAAAAAAGAGTTAGCTTCAAATCCAAGCGAAAAACATGATTTAGCATCAAGTCAACTCGAAGTTGAAGGCTTAGCTTCAAATCCATGCGAAACAAATGGTTTAGCTTCAAATCAATGCGAAGTAGAAGGCTTAGCTTCAAATCCATGCGAATCAAATGGTTTAGCTTCAGATTCTTGCGATATACATGAGTTAGATTCAACAGCATGCGAAACAAACGAGTTAGCTTCAACTCCATGCGCAATACGTGATTTAGCTTCAAATCAATGCGAAGTAGAAGGCTTACCTTCGAATACCATGCGAAACAAATGGTGTAGCTTCAAATACCTGTGATATACATGATTTAACATCAAATGCAGGCGAAGAAAACGAGTTAGCTTGAAATCCAAGCGAAACACATGATTTAGCTTCAAATCAATGCGAAGTAGAAGGCTTATCTTCAAATCCATGCGAAACAAATGCTTTAGCTAAGAATACTTGTGATATATATGATATAGATTCATCACCATGCGAAACAAACCAAATACCTTTAAATCTAAAGGAATCACATGATTCTGCTTCAAATCAATGCGAAGTAGAAGGCTGATCTTCGAATCCTTGCGAAACAAATGGTTTAGCTTCAAATACTTGTGATATACATGATTTAGCTTCAGCAGCATGCGAAACAAACGAGTTAGCTCGAAATCCAAGCGAAACATATGATTTAGCTTCAAATCAATGCGAAGGAGAAGGCTTATCTTCAAATGCATGCGAAACAAATGGTTTAGCTTCAAATACTTGTTTTATACATGATTTAGTTTCAACTGCATGCGAAACAAACGAGTTAGCTTCAAATCCAAGCGAAAAACATGAGTTTGCATCAAGTCAACACGAAGTTAAGGCTTAGCTTCAAATCCATTCGAATTAACTGGTTTAGCTTCAAATAACTGTGATATATATGATTTAGCTTCAACTGCATTGCGAAACAAACTAGTTAGTTTCAAATCCAAGCGAAACACATGATTTAGTTTCAAATCAATGCGAAGTAGAAGGCTTAGCTTCAAATACATGCGAATCAAATGGTTTAGCTTCAGATTCTTGCGATATACATGATTTAGATTCAACAGCCTGCGAAACAAACGAGTTAGCTTCAACTCCATGCGCAATGCATGATTTAGCTTCAAATCAATGCGAAGTAGAAGGCTTATTTTGAAATCCATGCGAATCAAATGGTTTAGCTTCAAATAATTGTGATATACATGATTTAGCTTCAACTGCATTGCGGAACAAACTAGTTAGTCTCAAATCCAAGCGAAACACATGATGTAGCTTCAAATCAATGCGAAGTAGAAGGCTTATCTTCAAATCCATGCGATACAAGTGGTTCAGCTTCAAATACTTGTGATGTGCATGATTTAGATTCAAATGCAAGCGAAACGAACGAGTTAGCTTCAAATGCAAGCGAAACACTTGATTTAGCCTCAAATCAATGCGAAGTAGAAGCCTTAGCTTCAAATCCGAGCGAATCAAAAGTTGTAGCTTCAAATACTTGTGATATTCATGATTGAGCTTCAAATAAATGCGAAGTAGAATGCTTAGCTTCAAATCCGTGCGAATCAAACGTTGTAGCTTCAAATACTTGTGATATTTATGATTTAGCTTCAACTGCATGCGAAACAGATGGTTCAGCTTCAAATACTTGTGATATACATGATTTAGATTCAACTTCATACAAAACCAACGAGTTAGCTTCAAATCCAAGCGAATCACATGATTTAGAATCAAATCAATGCGAAGTAGAAGGCTTAGTTTCAAATCCAGCGAAACGAATAATTTACCTTAAAATACTTGCGAATATCACTGATATAGCTTCAAATGCAGGCGAAACAATTGAGTTAGCTTCAAATCCTAGCGATAGACATGATTTAGCGTCAAATGAATGCGAAGTAGAAGGCTTATTTTCGAATCCATGCGAAACAAATGGTTTAGCTTCAATTATATGTGATATACATGATTTAGCTTCAAATGCATGCGAAACGAACGAGTTAGCTTCAAATCCATTCAAAACACATGATTTAGCTTCAAATGAATGCGAAGTAGAAGGCTGATCTTCGAAACCATGCGAAACGAATGGTTTAGCTTCAAATACTTGCGAATATAAGTGATATAGCTTCAAATGCAAGCGACGCAAACGAGTTAGCTTCAAGTCCATTCAAAACACATGATTTAGCTTCAAATCCATGTGAAACTCATGATTTAGCTTCAAATCAATGCGATGTAGAAGGCTGATCTTCGAATCCATGCGAATCAAATGGTTTAGCTTCAAATACTTGTGATATGCGTGATTTTGCTTCAACTGCATGCAAAGCCAACGAGTTAAGCTTCAAATCCATGCGAAACACATGATTTAGCTTCAAATCAATGCAAAGTAGAAGGGTTACCTTCGAATCCATGCGAAACAAATGGTTTAGCCGCAAATACTTGTGATATACATGATTCAGCTTCAACTGCATGCGAAACAAACGAGTCAGCTTCAAATCCATGCGGAACACATGATTTAGCTTCAAATCAATGCGAAGTGGTAGGCTTATCTTCGAATCCATGCGAAACAAATGGTTTAGCTTCAAATACTTGTGATACACTTGATTTAGCTTCAACAGCATGCGAAGCAAACGAGTTAGCTTCAAATCCATGCGAACACATGATTTAGCTTCAAATCAATGCGAAGTTGGAGGCTTATCTTCGAATCCATGCGAAACAAATGGTTTAGCTTCAAATACTTGTGATATACATGATTTAGCTTCAACAGCATGCGAAACAAACGAGTTAGCTTCAAATCCATGCGAAACACATGATTTAGATTAAAATCAATGCGAAGTAGAAGGGTTACCTTCGAATCCATGCGAAGCAAATGGTTTAGCTGCAAATACTTGTGATATACATGATTTAGCTTTAACAGCATGCGAAACAAACGAGGTAGCTTCAAATCCATGCGAACACATGATTTAGCTTCAAATCAATGCGAAGTAGGAGGCTTATCTTCGAATCCATGCGAAACAAATGGTTTAGCTTCAAATACTTGTGATATGCATGATTTAGCTTCAACAGAATGCGAAACAAACGAGTTAGCTTCAAATCCATGCGAAACGCATGATTTAGCTTCAAATCAATGCGAAGTAGAAGTGTTACCTTCGAATCCATGCGAAACAAATGGTTTAGCCGCAAATACTTGTGATATACATGATTCAGCTTCAACTGCATGCGAAACAAACGAGTTAGCTTCAAATCAATGCGGAACACATGATTTAGCTTCAAATCAATGCGAAGTAGAAGGGTTACCTTCGAATCCATGCGAAACAAATGGTTTAGCTTGAAATACTTGTGATATACATGACTTAGCTTCAACAGCATGCGAAACAAACGAGTTAGCTTCAAATCCATGCGAAACACATGATTTAGCTTCAAATCAATGCGAATTAGAAGGGTTATCTTCGAATCCATGCGAAACGAATGATTTAGCTTCAAATCAATGCGAAGTAGAAGTGTTACCTTCGAATCCATGCGAAACAAATGGTTTAGACGCAAATACTTGTGATATACATGATTCAGCTTCCACTGCATGCGAAACAATCGAGTTAGCTTCGAATCCATGCGGAACACATGATTTAGCTTCAAATCAATGCGAAGTAGAAGGGTTACCTTCGAATCCATGCGAAACAAATGGTTTAGCTTGAAATACTTATGATATACATGACTTAGCTTCAACAGCATGCGAAACAAACGAGTTAGATTCAAATCCATGCGAAACACATGATTTAGCTTCAAATCAATGCGAATTAGAAGGGTTATTTTCGAATCCATGCGAAACATATGATATAGCTTCAAATACTTGTGATATACATGATTTAGCTTCAACAGCATGCGAAACAAACGAGTTATCTTCAGATCCATGCGAAACACATGATTTAGATTAAAATCAATGCGAAGTAGGAGGCTTATCTTCGAATCCATGCGAAACGAATAGTTTAGCTTCAAATACTTTTGATATACATGATTCAGCTTCAACTGCATGCTAAACAAACGAGTTAGCTTCAAATCCATGCGAAACACATGAATTATCATCACGTCAACGCGAAGTTGATGGCTTAGCTTCAAATCCATGCAAAACGAATGATTTAGCTTCACATACTAGAAAATATAAGTGATATGGCTTCAAATGCAGGCGAAACAAACGAGTTAGCTTCAAACCCATGCGAAACACATGATTTAGCATCTAATCAATGCGAAGTAGAAGGCTGACCTTCGAATCCATGCGAAGCAAATGGTTTAGCTTCAAATACTTGTGATATACATGATTTAGCTTTAACAGCATGCGAAACAAACGAGGTAGCTTCAAATCCATGCGAACACATGATTTAGCTTCAAATCAATGCGAAGTAGGAGGCTTATCTTCGAATCCATGCGAAACAAATGGTTTAGCTTCAAATACTTGTGATATGCATGATTTAGCTTCAACAGAATGCGAAACAAACGAGTTAGCTTCAAATCCATGCGAAACGCATGATTTAGCTTCAAATCAATGCGAAGTAGAAGTGTTACCTTGAATCCATGCGAAACAAATGGTTTAGCCGCAAATACTTGTGATATACATGATTCAGCTTCAACTGCATGCGAAACAAACGAGTTAGCTTCAAATCCATGCGGAACACATGATTTAGCTTCAAATGAATGCGAAGTGGAAGGCTTATCTTCGAATCCATGCGAAACAAATGGTTTAGCTTCAAATACTTGTGATATACATGACTTATCGTCAACAGCATGCGAAACAAACGAGTTAGCTTCGAATCCATGCGGAACACATGATTTAGCTTCAAATCAATGCGAAGTAGAAGGGTTACCTTCGAATCCATGCGAAACAAATGGTTTAGCTTGAAATACTTATGATATACATGACTTAGCTTCAACAGCATGCGAAACAAACGAGTTAGCTTCAAATCCATGCGAAACACATGATTTAGCTTCAAATCAATGCGAATTAGAAGGGTTATTTTCGAATCCATGCGAAACATATGATATAGCTTCAAATACTTGTGATATACATGATTTAGCTTCAACAGCATGCGAAACAAACGAGTTATCTTCAGATCCATGCGAAACACATGATTTAGATTAAAATCAATGCGAAGTAGAAGGCTTATCTTCGAATCCATGCGAAACGAATAGTTTAGCTTCAAATACTTTTGATATACATGATTCAGCTTCAACTGCATGCTAAACAAACGAGTTAGCTTCAAATCCATGCGAAACACATGAATTATCATCACGTCAACGCGAAGTTGATGGCTTAGCTTCAAATCCATGCAAAACGAATGATTTAGCTTCACATACTAGAAAATATAAGTGATATGGCTTCAAATGCAGGCGAAACAAACGAGTTAGCTTCAAACCCATGCGAAACACATGATTTAGCATCTAATCAATGCGAAGTAGAAGGCTGACCTTCGAATCCATGCGAAGCAAATGGTTTAGCTTCAAATACTTGTGATATACATGATTTAGCTTTAACAGCATGCGAAACAAACGAGGTAGCTTCAAATCCATGCGAACACATGATTTAGCTTCAAATCAATGCGAAGTAGGAGGCTTATCTTCGAATCCATGCGAAACAAATGGTTTAGCTTCAAATACTTGTGATATGCATGATTTAGCTTCAACAGAATGCGAAACAAACGAGTTAGCTTCAAATCCATGCGAAACGCATGATTTAGCTTCAAATCAATGCGAAGTAGAAGTGTTACCTTGAATCCATGCGAAACAAATGGTTTAGCCGCAAATACTTGTGATATACATGATTCAGCTTCAACTGCATGCGAAACAAACGAGTTAGCTTCAAATCCATGCGGAACACATGATTTAGCTTCAAATGAATGCGAAGTGGAAGGCTTATCTTCGAATCCATGCGAAACAAATGGTTTAGCTTCAAATACTTGTGATATACATGACTTATCGTCAACAGCATGCGAAACAAACGAGTTAGCTTCAAATCCATGCTAAACACATGATTTAGCATCTAATCAATGCGAAGTAGAAGGCTAATCTTCGAATCCATGCGAAACAAATGATATAGCTTCAAATACTTGTGATATACATGATTTAGCTTCAACAGCATGCGAAACAAACGAGTTAGCTTCAAATCCATGCAAAACACATGATTTAGCATCTAATCAATGCGAAGTAGAAGGCTGATCTTCGAATCCATGCGAAACAAATGGTTTAGCTTCAAATACTTGTGATACACTTGATTTAGCTTCAACAGCATGCGAAGCAAACGAGTTAGCTTCGAATCCATGCGAACACATGATTTAGCTTCAAATCAATGCGAAGTAGGAGGCTTATCTTCGAATCCATGCGAAACAAATGGTTTAGCTTCAAATACTTGTGATATACATGATTTAGCTTCAACAGCATGCGAAACAAACGAGTTAGATTCAAATCCATGCGAAACAAATGATTTAGCTTCAAATCAATGCGAAGTAGAAGGGTTACCTTCGAATCCATGCGAAACAAATGGTTTAGGCGCAAATACTTATGATATACATGACTTAGATTCAACAGCATGCGAAACAAACGAGTTAGCTTCAAATCCATGCGAAACACATGATTTAGCTTCAAATCAATGCGAAGTAGGAGGCTTATCTTCGAATCCATGCAAAACAAATGGTTTAGCTTCAAATACTTGTGATATACATGATTTAGCTTCAACAGCATGCGAAACAAACGAGTTAGCTTCAAATCCATGCGAAACACATGATTTAGATTAAAATCAATGTGAAGTAGAAGGGTTACCTTCGAATCCATGCGAAACAAATGGTTTAGCCGCAAATACTTGTGATATACATGATTCAGCTTCAACTGCATGCGAAACAAACGAGTCAGCTTCAAATCCATGCGGAACACATGATTTAGCTTCAAATCAATGCGAAGTGGAAGGCTTATATTCGAATCCATGCGAAACGAATAGTTTAGCTTCAAATACTTTTGATATACATGATTCAGCTTCAACTGCCTGCGAAACAAACGAGTTAGCTTCAAATCCATGCGAAACACATGAATTAGCATCAAGTCAACGCGAAGTTGATGGCTTAGCTTCAAATCCATGCAAAACGAATGATTTAGCCTCACATACTTGAAAATATAAATGATATGGCTTCAAATGCAGGCGAAACAAACGAGTTAGCTTCAAACCCATGCGAAACACATGATTTAGCATCTAATCAATGCGAAGTAGAAGGATGATCTTCGAATCCATGCGAAGCAAATGGTTTAGCTTGAAATACTTGTGATATACATGATTTAGTTTCAACAGCATGCGAAACAAACGAGTTAGATTCAAATCCATGCGAAACACATGATTTAGCTTCAAATCAATGCGAAGTAGAAGGGTTACCTTCGAATCCATGCGAAACAAATGGTTTAGCCGCAAATACTTGTGATATACATGACTTAGCTTTAACAGCATGCGAAACAAACGAGGTAGCTTCAAATCCATGCAAAACAAATGATTTAGCATCTAATCAATGCGAAGTAGAAGGCTGATCTTCGAATCCATGCGAAACAAATGGTTTAGCTTCAAATACTTGTGATACACTTGATTTAGCTTAAACAGCATACGAAATAAACGAGTTAGATTCAAATTCATGCGAAACACATGATTTAACTTCAAATCAATGCGAAGTAGAAGGATGATCTTCGAATCCATGCGAAGCAAATGGTTTAGCTTCAAATACTTGTGATATGCATGATTTAGCTTCAACAGAATGCGAAACAATCGAGTTAGCTTCAAATCCATGCGAAACGCATGATTTACCATCTAATAAATGCGAATTAGAAGGGTTATCTTGGAATCCATGCGAAACAAATGGTTTAGCTTCATATACTTGTGATATACATGATTTAGCTTCAACAGCATGCGAAACAAACGAGTTAGCTTCAAATCCATGCGGAACACATGATTTAGCTTCAAATGAATGCGAAGTGGAAGGCTTATCTTCGAAACCATGCGAAACAAATGGTTTAGCTTTAAATACTTGTGATATACAAGACTTAGCTTCAACAGCATGCGAAACAAACGAGTTAGCTTCAAATCCATGCGAAACACATGATTTAGCTTCAAATCAATGCGAATTAGAAGGGTTATCTTCGAATCCGTGCGAAACATATGATATAGCTTCAAATACTTGTGATATACATGATTTAGCTTCAACAGCATGCGAAACAAACGAGTTATCTTCAGATCCATGCGAAACACATGATTTAGATTAAAATCAATGCGAAGTAGAAGGCTTATCTTCGAATCCATGCGAAACAAATGATATAGCTTCAAATACTTGTGATATTCATGATTTAGCTTCAACAGCATGCGAAACAAACGAGTTAGCGTCAAATCCATCCGGAACACATGATTTAGCTTCAAATCAATGCGAAGTAGAAGGCTTACCTTCGAATCCATGCGAAACAAATGGTTTAGCCGCAAATACTTGTGATATACATGACTTAGCTTCAACAGCATGCGAAACAAACGAGTTAGCTTCAAATCCATGCGAAACGAAAGATTTAGCTTCAAATCAATGCGAAGTAGAAGTTTTACCTTCGAATCCATGCGAAACAAATGGTTTAGCCGCAAATACTTGTGATATACATGATTCAGCTTCCACTGCATGCGAAACAATCGAGTTAGCTTCGAATCCATGCGGAACACATGATTTAGCTTCAAATCAATGCGAAGTAGAAGGGTTACCTTCGAATCCATGCGAAACAAATGGTTTAGCTTGAAATACTTGTGATATACATGACTTAGCTTCAACAGCATGCGAAACAAACGAGTTAACTTCAAATCCATGCGAAACACATGATTTAGCTTCAAATCAATGCGAATTAGAAGGGTTATCTTCGAATCCATGCGAAACATATGATATAGCTTCAAATACTTGTGATATACATGATGTAGCTTCAACAGCATGCGAAACAAACGAGTTATCTTCAGATCCATGCGAAACACATGATTTAGATTAAAATCAATGCGAAGTAGAAGGCTTATCTTCGAATCCATGCGAAACGAATAGTTTAGCTTCAAATACTTTTGATATACATGATTCAGCTTCAACCGCATGCTAAACAAACGAGTTAGCTTCAAATCCATGCGAAACACATGAATTATCATCACGTCAACGCGAAGTTGATGGCTTAGCTTCAAATCCATGCAAAACGAATGATTTAGCTTCACATACTTGAAAATATAAGTGATATGGCTTCAAATGCAGGCGAAACAAACGAGTTAGCTTCAAACCCATGCGAAACACATGATTTAGCATCTAATCAATGCGAAGTAGAAGGCTGACCTTCGAATCCATGCGAAGCAAATGGTTTAGCTTCAAATACTTGTGATATACATGATTTAGCTTTAACAGCATGCGAAACAAACGAGGTAGCTTCAAATCCATGCGAACACATGATTTAGCTTCAAATCAATGCGAAGTAGGAGGCTTATCTTCGAATCCATGCGAAACAAATGGTTTAGCTTCAAATACTTGTGATATGCATGATTTAGCTTCAACAGAATGCGAAACAAACGAGTTAGCTTCAAATCCATTCGAAACGCATGATTTAGCTTCAAATCAATGCGAAGTAGAAGTGTTACCTTGAATCCATGCGAAACAAATGGTTTAGCCGCAAATACTTGTGATATACATGATTCAGCTTCAACTGCATGCGAAACAAACGAGTTAGCTTCAAATCCATGCGGAACACATGATTTAGCTGCAAATGAATGCGAAGTGGAAGGCTTATCTTCGAATCCATGCGAAACAAATGGTTTAGCTTCAAATACTTGTGATATACATGACTTATCTTCAACAGCATGCGAAACAAACGAGTTAGCTTCAAATCCATGCTAAACACATGATTTAGCATCTAATCAATGCGAAGAAGAAGGCTAATCTTCGAATCCATGCGAAACAAATGATATAGCTTCAAATACTTGTGATATACATGATTTAGCTTCAACAGCATGCGAAACAAACGAGTTAGCTTCAAATCCATGCGAAACACATGATTTAGCATCTAATCAATGCGAAGTAGAAGGTTGATCTTCGAATCCACGCGTAACAAATGGTTTAGCTTCAAATACTTGTGATACACTTGATTTAGCTTCAACAGCATGCGAAGCAAACGAGTTAGCTTCAAATCCATGCGAACACATGATTTAGCTTCAAATCAATGCGAAGTAGGAGGCTTATCTTCGGATCCATGCGAAACAAATTGTTTAGCTTCAAATACTTGTGATATACATGATTTAGCTTCAACAGCATGAGAAACAAGCGAGTTAGCTTCAAATCCATGCGAAACACATGATTTAGCCTCAAATCGATGCCAATTAGAAGGGTTATCTTGGAATCCATGCGAAACAAATGGTTTAGCTTCAAATACTTGTGATATACATGATTTAGCTTCAACAGCATGCGAAACAAACGAGTTGACTTCAAGTCCAAGCGAAAGACATGATTTATCATCAAGTCAACGCGAAGTTGACGGCTTAGCTTCAAATCCATGCGAAACGAGTGATTTAGCTTCACATACTTGAGAACATATGTGATATAGCTTCAAGTGCAGGCGAAACGAACGAGTTAGCTTCAAACCCATGCGAAACACATGATTTAGCTTCAAATCAATGCGAATTAGAAGGGTTATATTCGAATCCATGCGAAACATATGATATAGCTTCAAATACTTGTGATATACATGATATAGCTTCAACAGCATGCGAAACAAACGAGTTAGCTTCAAATCCATGCGAAACACATGATTTAGATTAAAATCAATGCGAAGTAGAAGGCTTATCTTCGGATCCATGCGAAACAAATGGTTTAGCTTCAAATACTTGTGATATACATGATTTAGCTTCAACAGCATGAGAAACAAACGAGTTAGCTTCAAATCCATGTGAAACACATGATTTAGCTTCAAATCAATGCGAATTAGAAGGGTTATCTTGGAATCCATGCGAAACAAATGGTTTAGCTTCAAATACTTGTGATATACATGATTCAGCTTCAACTGCATGCGAAACAAACGAGTCAGCTTCAAATCCATGCGGAACACATGATTTAGCTTCAAATCAATGCGAAGTGGAAGGCTTATCTTCGAATCCATGCGAAACGAATAGTTTAGCTTCAAATACTTTTGATATACATGATTCAGCTTCAACAGCATGCGAAACAAACGAGTTAGCTTCAAATCCATGCGAAACAAACGACTTAGCAGCAAATCAATGCGAAGTAGAAGGCTGACCTTCGAATCCATGCGAAGCAAATGGTTTAGCTTCAAATACTTGTGATATACATGATTCAGCTTCAACTGCATGCGAAACAAACGAGTTAGCTTCAAATCCATGCGGAACACATGATTTTGCTTCAAATCAATGCGAAGTGGAAGGCTTATCTTCGAATCCATGCGAAACGAATAGTTTAGCTTCAAATACTTTTGATATACATGATTCAGCTTCAACTGCCTAGGAAACAAACGAGTTAGCTTCAAATCCATGCGAAACACATGAATTAGCATCAAGTCAACGCGAAGTTGACGGCTTAGCTTCAAATCCATGCGAAACGAATGATTTAGCTTCACATATTTGAAAATATAAGTGATATGGCTTCAAATGCAGGCGAAACAAACGAGTTAGCTTCAAACCCATGCGATGCACATGATTTAGCATCTAATCAATGCGAAGTAGAAGGCTGATCTTCGAATCCATGCGAAGCAAATGGTTTAGCTTCAAATACTTGTGATATACATTATTTCGTTTCAACAGCATGCGAAACAAACGAGTTAGATTCAAATCCATGCGAAACACATGATGTAGCTTCAAATCAATGCGAAGTAGAAGGGTTACCTTCGAATCCATGCGAAACAAATGGTTTAGCCGCAAATACTTGTGATGTACATGATTCAGCTTCAACTGCATGCGAAACAGACGAGTTAGCTTCAAATCCATGCGGAACACATGATTTAGCTTCAAATGAATGCGAAGTGGAAGGCTTATATTCGAATCCATGCGAAACAAATGGTTTAGCCGCAAATACTTGTGATATACATGATTCAGCTTCAACTGCATGCGAAACAAACGAGTCAGCTTCAAATCCATGCGGAACACATGATTTAGCTTCAAATCAATGCGAAGTGGAAGGCTTATCTTCGAATCCATGCGAAACGAATAGTTTAGCTTCAAATACTTTTGATATACATGATTCAGATTCAACTGCCTGCGAAATAAACGAGTTAGCTTCAAATCCATGCGAAACACATGAATTAGCATCAAGTCAACGCGAAGTTGATGGCTTAGCTTCAAATCCATGCAAAACGAATGATTTAGCTTCACATACTTGATAATATAAGTGATATGGCTTTAAATGCAGGCGAAACAAACGAGTTAGCTTCAAACCCATGCGAAACACATGATTTAGCATGTAATCAATGCGAAGTAGAAGGCTGATCTTCGAATCCATGCGAAGCAAATGGTTTAGCTTCAAATACTTGTGATATACATGATTTAGCTTCAACAGCATGCGAGACAAACGAGTTAACTTCAAATCCAT
Organism: Megalopta genalis; assembly: GCF_051020955.1. Classification (NCBI taxonomy): domain Eukaryota; kingdom Metazoa; phylum Arthropoda; class Insecta; order Hymenoptera; family Halictidae; genus Megalopta; species Megalopta genalis. The sequence continues at coordinate 27,646 of NW_027476531.1, read as the reverse complement.
GCGAAACACATGATTTAGCATCTAATCAATGCGAAGTAGAAGGCTGATCTTCGAATCCATGCGAAGCAAATTGTTTAGCTTCAAATACTTGTGATATACAATATTTCGTTTCAACAGCATGCGAAACAAACGAGTTAGATTCAAATCCATGCGAAACACATGATGTAGCTTCAAATCAATGCGAAGTAGAAGGCTTATCTTCGAATCCATGCGAAACAAATGGTTTAGCTTCAAATACTTGTGATATACATGATTTAGCTTCAACTGCATGCGAAACAAACGAGTTATCTTCAAATCCATGCGAAACAAATGACTTAGCAGCAAATCAATGCGATGTAGAAGGCTGACCTTCGGATCCATGCGAAGCAAATGGTTTAGCTTCAAATACTTGTGATATACATGATTTAGCTTCAACAGCATGCGAAGCAAACAAGTTATCTTCAAATCCAAGCGAAACACATGATTTATCTTCAAATCAATGCTAAGTAGAAAGCTTAGCTTCAAATCCATGGTAATCAAATGGTTTAGCTTCAAATACTTGTGATATACATGATTTAGCTTCAACTGCTAGCGAAAAAACGAGTTAGCTTCAAATCCAAGCGAAACACATGATTTAGCCTCAAATCAATGCGAAGTAGAAGGCTTAGCTTCGAATAAATGCGAAGCAAATTGTTTAGCTTCAAATACTTGTGATACACTTGATTTAGCTGCAACTGCTAGCGAAAAAACGAGTTAGCTTCAAATCCAAGCGAAACACATGATTTAGCCTCAAATCAATGCGAAGTAGAAGGCTTAGCTTCGAATAAATGCGAAGCAAATTGTTTAGCTTCAAATACTTGTGGTACACTTGATTTAGCTTCAACAGCATGCGAAGCAAACGAGTTAGCATCAAATCCATGCGAACACATGATTTAGCTACAAATCAATGCGAATTAGAAGGGTTATCTTGGAATCCATGCGAAACAAATGGTTTAGCTTCAAATACTTGTGATATACATGAATTAGCTTCAACAGCATTGGAAACAAACGAGTTAACTTCAAGTCCAAGCGAAAAACATGATTTATCATCAAGTCAACGCGAAGTTGACGGCTTAGCTTCAAATCCATGCGAAACGAATGATTTAGCTTCACATACTTGAGAATATAAATGATATAGCTTCAAATGCAGGTGAAACAAACGAGTTAGCTTCAAGTCCAAGCGAAAAACATGATTTATCATCAAGTCAACGCGAAGTTGACGGCTTAGCTTCAAATCCATGCGAAACGAATGATTTAGCTTCACATATTTGAAAATATAAGTGATATGGCTTCAAATGCAGGCGAAACAAACGAGTTAGCTTCAAACCCATGCGATGCACATGATTTAGCATCTAATCAATGCGAAGTAGAAGGCTGATCTTCGAATCCATGCGAAGCAAATGGTGTAGCTTCAAATACTTGTGATATACATTATTTCGTTTCAACAGCATGCGAAACAAACGAGTTAGATTCAAATCCATGCGAAACACATGATGTAGCTTCAAATCAATGCGAAGTAGAAGGGTTACCTTCGAATCCATGCGAAACAAATGGTTTAGCCGCAAATACTTGTGATGTACATGATTCAGCTTCAACTGCATGCGAAACAGACGAGTTAGCTTCAAATCCATGCGGAACACATGATTTAGCTTCAAATGAATGCGAAGTGGAAGGCTTATCTTCGAATCCATGCGAAACAAATGGTTTAGCCGCAAATACTTGTGATATACATGATTCAGCTTCAACTGCATGCGAAACAAACGAGTCAGCTTCAAATCCATGCGGAACACATGATTTAGCTTCAAATCAATGCGAAGTGGAAGGCTTATCTTCGAATCCATGCGAAACGATTAGTTTAGCTTCAAATACTTTTGATATACATGATTCAGATTCAACTGCCTGCGAAATAAACGAGTTAGCTTCAAATCCATGCGAAACACATGAATTAGCATCAAATCAATGCGAAGTGGAAGGCTTATCTTCGAATCCATGCGAAACGAATAGTTTAGCTTCAAATACTTTTGATATACATGATTCAGATTCAACTGCCTGCGAAACAAACGAGTTAGCTTCAAATCCATGCGAAACACATGAATTAGCATCAAGTCAACGCGAAGTTGATGGCTTAGCTTCAAATCCATGCAAAACGAATGATTTAGCTTCACATACTTGATAATATAAGTGATATGGCTTCAAACGCAGGCGAAACAAACGAGTTAGCTTCAAACCCATGCGAAACACATGATTTAGCATCTAATCAATGCGAAGTAGAAGGCTGATCTTCGAATCCATGCGAAGCAAATGGTTTAGCTTCAAATACTTGTGATATACATGATTTAGCTTCAACAGCATGCGAAGCAAACGAGTTAGCATCAAATCCATGCGAACACATGATTTAGCTACAAATCAATGCGAATTAGAAGGGTTATCTTGGAATCCATGCGAAACAAATGGTTTAGCTTCAAATACTTGTGGTACACTTGATTTAGCTTCAACAGCATGCGAAGCAAACGAGTTAGCATCAAATCCATGCGAACACATGATTTAGCTACAAATCAATGCGAATTAGAAGGGTTATCTTGGAATCCATGCGAAACAAATGGTTTAGCTTCAAATACTTGTGATATACATGATTTAGCTTCAACAGCATTGGAAACAAACGAGTTAGATTCAAATCCATGCGAAACACATGATGTAGCTTCAAATCAATGCGAAATAGAAGGGTTACCTTCGAATCCATGCGAAACAAATGGTTTAGCCGCAAATACTTGTGATGTACATGATTCAGCTTCAACTGCATGCGAAACAAACGAGTTAGCTTCAAACCCATGCGATGCACATGATTTAGCATCTAATCAATGCGAAGTAGAAGGCTGATCTTCGAATCCATGCGAAGCAAATGGTGTAGCTTCAAATACTTGTGATATACATTATTTCGTTTCAACAGCATGCGAAACAAACGAGTTAGATTCAAATCCATGCGAAACACATGATGTAGCTTCAAATCAATGCGAAGTAGAAGGGTTACCTTCGAATCCATGCGAAACAAATGGTTTAGCCGCAAATACTTGTGATGTACATGATTCAGCTTCAACTGCATGCGAAACAGACGAGTTAGCTTCAAATCCATGCGGAACACATGATTTAGCTTCAAATGAATGCGAAGTGGAAGGCTTATCTTCGAATCCATGCGAAACAAATGGTTTAGCCGCAAATACTTGTGATATACATGATTCAGCTTCATCTGCATGCGAAACAAACGAGTCAGCTTCAAATCCATGCGGAACACATGATTTAGCTTCAAATCAATGCGAAGTGGAAGGCTTATCTTCGAATCCATGCGAAACGAATAGTTTAGCTTCAAATACTTTTGATATACATGATTCAGATTCAACTGCCTGCGAAATAAACGAGTTAGCTTCAAATCCATGCGAAACACATGAATTAGCATCAAGTCAACGCGAAGTTGATGGCTTAGCTTCAAATCCATGCAAAACGAATGATTTAGCTTCACATACTTGATAATATAAGTGATATGGCTTTAAATGCAGGCGAAACAAACGAGTTAGCTTCAAACCCATGCGAAACACATGATTTAGCATCTAATCAATGCGAAGTAGAAGGCTGATCTTCGAATCCATGCGAAGCAAATGGTTTAGCTTCAAATACTTGTGATATACATTATTTCGTTTCAACAGCATGCGAAACAAACGAGTTAGATTCAAATCCATGCGAAACACATGATGTAGCTTCAAATCAATGCGAAGTAGAAGGCTTATCTTCGAATCCATGCGAAACAAATGGTTTAGCTTCAAATACTTGTGATATACATGATTTAGCTTCAACAGCATGCGAAGCAAACAAGTTATCTTCAAATCCAAGCGAAACACATGATTTATCTTCAAATCAATGCTAAGTAGAAAGCTTAGCTCCAAATCCATGGGAATCAAATGGTTTAGCTTCAAATACTTGTGATATACATGATTTAGCTTCAACTGCATGCGAAACAAACGAGTTATCTTCAAATCCATGCGAAACAAATGACTTAGCAGCAAATCAATGCGAAGTAGAAGGCTGACCTTCGGATCCATGCGAAGCAAATGGTTTAGCTTCAAATACTTGTGATATACATGATTTAGCTTCAACAGCATGCGAAGCAAACAAGTTATCTTCAAATCCAAGCGAAACACATGATTTATCTTCAAATCAATGCTAAGTAGAAAGCTTAGCTTCAAATCCATGGTAATCAAATGGTTTAGCTTCAAATACTTGTGATATACATGATTTAGCTTCAACTGCTAGCGAAAAAACGAGTTAGCTTCAAATCCAAGCGAAACACATGATTTAGCCTCAAATCAATGCGAAGTAGAAGGCTTAGCTTCGAATAAATGCGAAGCAAATTGTTTAGCTTCAAATACTTGTGATACACTTGATTTAGCTGCAACTGCTAGCGAAAAAACGAGTTAGCTTCAAATCCAAGCGAAACACATGATTTAGCCTCAAATCAATGCGAAGTAGAAGGCTTAGCTTCGAATAAATGCGAAGCAAATTGTTTAGCTTCAAATACTTGTGGTACACTTGATTTAGCTTCAACAGCATGCGAAGCAAACGAGTTAGCATCAAATCCATGCGAACACATGATTTAGCTACAAATCAATGCGAATTAGAAGGGTTATCTTGGAATCCATGCGAAACAAATGGTTTAGCTTCAAATACTTGTGATATACATGATTTAGCTTCAACAGCATTGGAAACAAACGAGTTAACTTCAAGTCCAAGCGAAAAACATGATTTATCATCAAGTCAACGCGAAGTTGACGGCTTAGCTTCAAATCCATGCGAAACGAATGATTTAGCTTCACATACTTGAGAATATAAATGATATAGCTTCAAATGCAGGTGAAACAAACGAGTTAGCTTCAAGTCCAAGCGAAAAACATGATTTATCATCAAGTCAACGCGAAGTTGACGGCTTAGCTTCAAATCCATGCGAAACGAATGATTTAGCTTCACATATTTGAAAATATAAGTGATATGGCTTCAAATGCAGGCGAAACAAACGAGTTAGCTTCAAACCCATGCGATGCACATGATTTAGCATCTAATCAATGCGAAGTAGAAGGCTGATCTTCGAATCCATGCGAAGCAAATGGTTTAGCTTCAAATACTTGTGATATACATTATTTCGTTTCAACAGCATGCGAAACAAACGAGTTAGATTCAAATCCATGCGAAACACATGATGTAGCTTCAAATCAATGCGAAGTAGAAGGGTTACCTTCGAATCCATGCGAAACAAATGGTTTAGCCGCAAATACTTGTGATGTACATGATTCAGCTTCAACTGCATGCGAAACAGACGAGTTAGCTTCAAATCCATGCGGAACACATGATTTAGCTTCAAATGAATGCGAAGTGGAAGGCTTATCTTCGAATCCATGCGAAACAAATGGTTTAGCCGCAAATACTTGTGATATACATGATTCAGATTCAACTGCATGCGAAACAAACGAGTCAGGTTCAAATCCATGCGGAACACATGATTTAGCTTCAAATCAATGCGAAGTGGAAGGCTTATCTTCGAATCCATGCGAAACGAATAGTTTAGCTTCAAATACTTTTGATATACATGATTCAGATTCAACTGCCTGCGAAATAAACGAGTTAGCTTCAAATCCATGCGAAACACATGAATTAGCATCAAATCAATGCGAAGTGGAAGGCTTATCTTCGAATCCATGCGAAACGAATAGTTTAGCTTCAAATACTTTTGATATACATGATTCAGATTCAACTGCCTGCGAAACAAACGAGTTAGCTTCAAATCCATGCGAAACACATGAATTAGCATCAAGTCAACGCGAAGTTGATGGCTTAGCTTCAAATCCATGCAAAACGAATGATTTAGCTTCACATACTTGATAATATAAGTGATATGGCTTCAAACGCAGGCGAAACAAACGAGTTAGCTTCAAACCCATGCGAAACACATGATTTAGCATCTAATCAATGCGAAGTAGAAGGCTGATCTTCGAATCCATGCGAAGCAAATGGTTTAGCTTCAAATACTTGTGATATACATGATTTAGTTTCAACAGCATGCGAAACAAACGAGTTAGATTCAAATCCATGCGAAACACATGATTTAGATTAAAATCAATGCGAAGTAGAAGGCTTATCTTCGGATCCATGCGAAACAAATGTTTTAGCTTCAAATACTTGTGATATACATGATTCAGCTTCAACTGCATGCGAAACAAACGAGTCAGCTTCAAATCCATGCGGAACACATGATTTAGCTTCAAATCAATGCGAAGTGGAAGGCTTATCTTCGAATCCATGCGAAACGAATAGTTTAGCTTCAAATACTTTTGATATACATGATTCAGATTCAACTGCCTGCGAAATAAACGAGTTAGCTTCAAATCCATGCGAAACACATGATTTATCATCAAGTCAACGCGAAGTTGACGGCTTAGCTTCAAATCCATGCGAAACGAATGATTTAGCTTCACATATTTGAAAATATAAGTGATATGGCTTCAAATGCAGGCGAAACAAACGAGTTAGCTTCAAACCCATGCGATGCACATGATTTAGCATCTAATCAATGCGAAGTAGAAAGCTGATCTTCGAATCCATGCGATGCAAATGGTTTAGCTTCAAATACTTGTGATATACATTATTTCGTTTCAACAGCATGCGAAACAAACGAGTTAGATTCAAATCCATGCGAAACACATGATGTAGCTTCAAATCAATGCGAAGTAGAACGGTTACCTTCGAATCCATGCGAAACAAATGGTTTAGCCGCAAATACTTGTGATGTACATGATTCAGCTTCAACTGCATGCGAAACAGACGAGTTAGCTTCAAATCCATGCGGAACACATGATTTAGATTAAAATCAATGCGAAGTAGAAGCCTTATCATCGAATAAATGCGAAACAAATGATATAGCTTCAAATACTTGTGATATACATGATTTAGCTTCAACAGCATGTGAAACAAACGAGTTAGCTTCAAACCCATGCGGAACACATGATTTAGCATCTAATCAATGAGAAGAAGAATGCTGATCTTCGCAATCCATGCGAAGCAAATGGTTTAGCTTCAAATACTTGTGATACACTTGATTTAGCTTCAACTGCATGCGAGACAAACGAGTTAACTTCAAATCCATGCGAAACAAATGATTTAGCTTCAAATCAATGCGATGTGGAAGGCTAATCTTCGAATCCATGCGAAACAAATGGTTTAGCTTCAAATACTTGTGATATACATGATTTAGCTGCAACAGCATGCGAAACAAACGAGTTAGCTTCAAGTCCAAGCGAAAAACATGATTTATCATCAAGTCAACGCGAAGTTGACGGCTTAGCTTCAAATCCATGCGCCACGAATGATTTAGCTTCACATACTTGAGAATATAAGTGATATAGCTTCAAATGCAGGTGAAACAAACGAGTTAGCTTCAAACCCATGCGAAACACATGATTTAGCATCTAATCAATGCGAAGTAGAAGGCTGATCTTCGAATCCATGCGAAGCAAATTGTTTAGCTTCAAATACTTGTGATACACTTGATTTAGCTTCAACAGCATGCGAAGCAAACGAGTTATCATCAAATCCAAGCGAAACACATGATTTATCTTCATATCAATGCTAAGTAGAAAGCTTAGCTTCAAATCCATGGGAATCAAATGGTTTAGCTTCAAATACTTGTGATATACATGATTTAGCTTCAACTGCTAGCGAAAAAACGAGTTAGCTTCAAACCCATGCGAAACACATGATTTAGCATCTAATCAATGCGAAGTAGAAGGCTGATCTTCGAATCCATGCGAAGCAAATTGTTTAGCTCCAAATACTTGTGATACACTTGATTTAGCTTCAACAGCATGCGAAATAAACGAGTTAGCTTCAAATCCATGCGAAACACATGATTTAGCTTCAAATCAATGCGAATTAGAAGGGTTATCTTCGATTCCATGCGATACAAATGGTTTAGCTTCAAATAATTGTGATATACATGATTTAGCTTCAACAGCATGCGAAACAAACGAGTTAGTTTCAAATCCATGCGAAACAAATGATTTAGCATCAAATCAATGCGAAGTAGAAGGCTGACCTTCGAATCCATGCGAAGCAAATGGTTTAGGTTCAAATACTTGTGATATACATGATTTAGTTCCTACAGCATGCGAAACAAACGAGTTAGAATCAAATCCATGCGAAACACATGATTTAGCATCTAATCAATGCGAAGTAGAAGGCTGATCTTCGAATCCATGCGAAGCAAATGGTTTAGCTTCAAATACTTGTGATATACATGATTTAGTTTCAACAGCATGCGAAACAAACGAGTTAGATTCAAATCCATGCGAAACACATGATTTAGCTTCAAATCAATGCGAGCTAGGAGGCTTATCTCCGAATCCATGCGAAACAAATGGATTAGCTTCATATACTTGTGATATACATGATTTAGCTTCAACAGCATGCGAGACAAACGAGTTAACTTCAAATCCATGCGAAACACATGATTTAGCATCTAATCAATGCGAAGTAGAAGGCTGATCTTCGAATCCATGCGAAGCAAATGGTTTAGCTTCAAATACTTGTGATATACATTATTTCGTTTCAACAGCATGCGAAACAAACGAGTTAGATTCAAATCCATGCGAAACACATGATGTAGCTTCAAATCAATGCGAAGTAGAAGGCTTATCTTCGAATCCATGCGAAACAAATGGTTTAGCTTCAAATACTTGTGATATACATGATTTAGCTTCAACTGCATGCGAAACAAACGAGTTAGCTTCAAATCCATGCGAAACAAATGACTTAGCAGCAAATCAATGCGAAGTAGAAGGCTGACCTTCGGATCCATGCGAAGCAAATGGTTTAGCTTCAAATACTTGTGATATACATGATTTAGCTTCAACAGCATGCGAAGCAAACAAGTTATCTTCAAATCCAAGCGAAACACATGATTTATCTTCAAATCAATGCTAAGTAGAAAGCTTAGCTTCAAATCCATGGGAAACAAATGGTTTAGCTTCAAATACTTGTGATATACATGATTTAGCTTCAACTGCTAGCGAAAAAACGAGTTAGCTTCAAATCCAAGCGAAACACATGATTTAGCCTCAAATCAATGCGAAGTAGAAGGCTTAGCTTCGAATAAATGCGAAGCAAATTGTTTAGCTTCAAATACTTGTGATACACTTGATTTAGCTGCAACTGCTAGCGAAAAAACGAGTTAGCTTCAAATCCAAGCGAAACACATGATTTAGCCTCAAATCAATGCGAAGTAGAAGGCTTAGCTTCGAATAAATGCGAAGCAAATTGTTTAGCTTCAAATACTTGTGGTACACTTGATTTAGCTTCAACAGCATGCGAAGCAAACGAGTTAGCATCAAATCCATGCGAACACATGATTTAGCTACAAATCAATGCGAATTAGAAGGGTTATCTTGGAATCCATGCGAAACAAATGGTTTAGCTTCAAATACTTGTGATATACATGATTTAGCTTCAACAGCATTGGAAACAAACGAGTTAACTTCAAGTCCAAGCGAAAAACATGATTTATCATCAAGTCAACGCGAAGTTGACGGCTTAGCTTCAAATCCATGCGAAACGAATGATTTAGCTTCACATACTTGAGAATATAAATGATATAGCTTCAAATGCAGGTGAAACAAACGAGTTAGCTTCAAGTCCAAGCGAAAAACATGATTTATCATCAAGTCAACGCGAAGTTGACGGCTTAGCTTCAAATCCATGCGAAACGAATGATTTAGCTTCACATATTTGAAAATATAAGTGATATGGCTTCAAATGCAGGCGAAACAAACGAGTTAGCTTCAAACCCATGCGATGCACATGATTTAGCATCTAATCAATGCGAAGTAGAAGGCTGATCTTCGAATCCATGCGAAGCAAATGGTTTAGCTTCAAATACTTGTGATATACATTATTTCGTTTCAACAGCATGCGAAACAAACGAGTTAGATTCAAATCCATGCGAAACACATGATGTAGCTTCAAATCAATGCGAAATAGAAGGGTTACCTTCGAATCCATGCGAAACAAATGGTTTAGCCGCAAATACTTGTGATGTACATGATTCAGCTTCAACTGCATGCGAAACAGACGAGTTAGCTTCAAATCCATGCGGAACACATGATTTAGATTAAAATCAATGCGAAGTAGAAGGCTTATCTTCGAATAAATGCGAAACAAATGATATAGCTTCAAATACTTGTGATATACATGATTTAGCTTCAACAGCATGTGAAACAAACGAGTTAGCTTCAAACCCATGCGAAACACATGATTTAGCATCTAATCAATGAGAAGTAGAATGCTGATCTTCGCAATCCATGCGAAGCAAATGGTTTAGCTTCAAATACCTGTGATATACATGATTTAGCTTCAACAGCATGCGAAGCAAACAAGTTATCTTCAAATCCAAGCGAAACACATGATTTATCTTCAAATCAATGCTAAGTAGAAAGCTTAGCTTCAAATCCATGGGAATCAAATGGTTTAGCTTCAAATACTTGTGATATACATGATTTAGCTTCAACTGCTAGCGAAAAAACGAGTTAGCTTCAAATCCAAGCGAAACACATGATTTAGCCTCAAATCAATGCGAAGTAGAAGGCTTAGATTCGAATAAATGCGAAGCAAATTGTTTAGCTTCATATACTTGTGATACACTTGATTTAGCTGCAACTGCTAGCGAAAAAACGAGTTAGCTTCAAATCCAAGCGAAACACATGATTTAGCTTCAAATCAATGCGAAGTAGAAGGCTTATGTTCGAATCCATGCGAAAAAAATTGGATTAGCTTCATATACTTGCGATATACATGATTTAGCTTCAACAGCATGCGAAGCAAACGAGTTAGCTTCAAATCCATGCGAAAAACATGATTTAGCTACAAATCAATGCGAATTAGAAGGGTTATCTTGGAATCCATGCGAAACAAATGGTTTAGCTTCAAATACTTGTGATATACATGATTTAGCTTCAACAGCATTGGAAACAAACGAGTTAACTTCAAGTCCAAGCGAAAAACATGATTTATCATCAAGTCAACGCGAAGTTGACGGCTTAGCTTCAAATCCATGCGAAACGAATGATTTAGCTTCACATACTTGAGAATATAAATGATATAGCTTCAAATGCAGGTGAAACAAACGAGTTAGCTTCAAGTCCAAGCGAAAAACATGATTTATCATCAAGTCAACGCGACGTTGACGGCTTAGCTTCAAATCCATGCGAAACGAATGATTTAGCTTCACATATTTGAAAATATAAGTGATATGGCTTCAAATGCAGGCGAAACAAACGAGTTAGCTTCAAACCCATGCGATGCACATGATTTAGCATCTAATCAGTGCGAAGTAGAAGGCTGATCTTCGAATCCATGCGAAGCAAATGGTTTAGCTTGAAATACTTGTGATATACATTATTTCGTTTCAACAGCATGCGAAACAAACGAGTTAGATTCAAATCCATGCGGAACACATGATTTAGATTAAAATCAATGCGAAGTAGAAGGCTTATCTTCGAATAAATGCGAAACAAATGATATAGCTTCAAATACTTGTGATATACATGATTTAGCTTCAACAGCATGTGAAACAAACGAGTTAGCTTCAAACCCATGCGAAACACATGATTTAGCATCTAATCAATGAGAAGTAGAATGCTGATCTTCGCAATCCATGCGAAGCAAATGGTTTAGCTTCAAATACTTGTGATACACTTGATTTAGCTTCAACTGCATGCGAGACAAACGAGTTAACTTCAAATCCATGCGAAACAAATGATTTAGCTTCAAATCAATGCGATGTGGAAGGCTAATCTTCGAATCCATGCGAAACAAATGGTTTAACTTCAAATACTTGTGATATACATGATTTAGCTTCAACAGCATGCGAAACAAACGAGTTAGCTTCAAGTCCAAGCGAAACACATGATTTAGCATCTAATCAATGCGAAGTAGAAGGCTGATCTTCGAATCCATGCGAAGCAAATTGTTTAGCTTCAAATACTTGTGATATACATTATTTCGTTTCAACAGCATGCGAAACAAACGAGTTAGATTCAAATCCATGCGAAACACATGATGTAGCTTCAAATCAATGCGAAGTAGAAGGGGTACCTTCGAATCCATGCGAAACAAATGGTTTAGCCGCAAATACTTGTGATGTACATGATTCAGCTTCAACTGCATGCGAAACAGACGAGTTAGCTTCAAATCCATGCGGAACACATGATTTAGCTTCAAATGAATGCGAAGTGGAAGGCTTATCTTCGAATCCATGCGAAACAAATGGTTTAGCTTCAAATACTTGTGATATACATGACTTAGCTTCAACAGCATGCGAAACAAACGAGTTAGCTTCAAATCCATGCGAAACACATGATTTAGCTTCAAATCAATGCGAAGTAGAAGGCTTATCTTCGAATCCATGCGAAACAAATGGTTTAGCTTCAAATACTTGTGATATACATGATTTAGCTTCAACTGCATGCGAAACAAACGAGTTAGATTCAAATTCATGCTAAACACATGATTTAGCTTCAAATCAATGCGAAATAGATGGATTATCTTCGAATCCATGAGAAACAAATGGTTTAACTTCAAATACTTGTGATATACATGATTTAGCTTCAACAGCATGCGAAACAAACGAGTTAGCTTCAAGTCCAAGCGAAAAACATGATTTATCATCAAGTCAACGCAAAGTTGACGGCTTAGCTTCAAATCCATGCGCAACGAATGATTTAGCTTCACATACTTGAGAATATAAGTGATATAGCTTCAAATGCAGGTGAAACAAACGAGTTAGCTTCAAACCCATGCGAAACACATGATTTAGCATCTAATCAATGCGAAGTAGAAGGCTGATCTTCGAATCCATGCGAAGCAAATTGTTTAGCTTCAAATACTTGTGATACACTTGATTTAGCTTGAACAGCATGCGAAGCAAACGAGTTATCATCAAATCCAAGAGAAACACATGATTTATCTTCATATCAATGCTAAGTAGAAAGCTTAGCTTCAAATCCATGGGAATCAAATGGTTTAGCTTCAAATACTTGTGATATACATGATTTAGCTTCTACTGCTAGCGAAAAAACGAGTTAGATTCAAACCCATGCGAAACACGTGATTTAGCATCTAATCAATGCGAAGTAGAAGGCTGATCTTCGAATCCATGCGAAGCAAATTGTTTAGCTCCCAATACTTGTGATACACTTGATTTAGCTTCAACAGCATGCGAAATAAACGAGTTAGCTTCAAATCCATGCGGAACACATGATTTAGCTTCAAATCAATGCGAATTAGAAGGGTTATCTTCGATTCCATGCGATACAAATGGTTTAGCTTCAAATAATTGTGATATACATGATTTAGCTTCAACAGCATGCGAAACTAACGAGTTAGCTTCAAATCCATGCGAAACAAATGATTTAGCATCAAATCAATGAGAAGTAGAAGGCTGACCTTCGAATCCATGCGAAGCAAATGGTTTAGGTTCAAATACTTGTGATATACATGATTTAGTTCCTACAGCATGCGAAACAAACGAGTTAGAATCAAATCCATGCGAAACAAATGATTTAGCTTCAAATCAATGCGAAGTAGAAGGCTTATCTTCGAATCCATGCGAAACAAATGGTTTAGCCGCAAGTACTTGTGATATACATGATTCAGCTTCAACTGCATGCGAAACAAACGAGTCAGCTTCAAATCCATGCGGAACACATGATTTAGCTTCAAATCAATGCGAAGTGGAAGGCTTATCTTCGAATCCATGCGAAACGAATAATTTAGCTTCAAATACTTTTGATATACATGATTCAGATTCAACTGCCTGCGAAATAAACGAGTTAGCTTCAAATCCATGCGAAACACATGAATTAGCATCAAGTCAACGCGAAGTTGATGGCTTAGCTTCAAATCCATGCAAAACGAATGATTTAGCTTCACATACTTGATAATATAAGTGATATGGCTTTAAATGCAGGCGAAACAAACGAGTTAGCTTCAAACCCATGCGAAACACATGATTTAGCATCTAATCAATGCGAAGTAGAAGGCTGATCTTCGAATCCATGCGAAGCAAATGGTTTGTTTAGCTTCAAATTCTTGTGATATACATGATTTAGTTTCAACAGCATGCGAAACAAACGAGTTAGATTCAAATCCATGCGAAACACATGATTTAGCTTCAAATCAATGCGAGCTAGGAGGCTTATCTTCGAATCCATGCGAAACAATTGGATTAGCTTCATATACTTGTGATATACATGATTTAGCTTCAACAGCATGCGAGACAAACGAGTTAACTTCAAATCCATGCGAAACACATGATTTAGCATCTAATCAATGCGAAGTAGAAGGCTGATCTTCGAATCCATGCGAAGCAAATGGTTTAGCTTCAAATACTTGTGATATACATTATTTCGTTTCAACAGCATGCGAAACAAACGAGTTAGATTCAAATCCATGCGAAACACATGATTTAGCTTCAAATCAATGCGAAGTAGAAGGCTTATCTTCGAATCCATGCGAAACAAATGGTTTAGCTTCAAATACTTGTGATATACATGATTTAGCTTCAACTGCATGCGAAACAAACGAGTTAGCTTCAAATCCATGCGAAACAAATGACTTAGCAGCAAATCAATGCGAAGTAGAAGGCTGACCTTCGAATCCATGCGAAGCAAATGGTTTAGCTTCAAATACTTGTGATATACATGATTTAGCTTCAACAGCATGCGAAGCAAACAAGTTATCTTCAAATCCAAGCGAAACACATGATTTATCTTCAAATCAATGCTAAGTAGAAAGCTTAGCTTCAAATCCATGGGAATCAAATGGTTTAGCTTCAAATACTTGTGATATACATGATTTAGCTTCAACAGCATGCGAAACAATCGAGTTAGCTTCAAATCCATGCGAAACACATGATTTAGCTTCAAATCAATGCGAAGTATGAGGCATATCTTCGATTCCTTGCGATACAAATGGTTTAGCTTCAAATACTTGTGATGTACATGATTTAGTTCCAACAGCATGCGAAACAAACGAGTTAGCTTCAAATCCATGCGAAACACATGATTTAGCTTCAAATCAATGCGAATTAGAAGGGTTATCTTCGAATCCGTGCGAAACATATGATATCGCTTCAAATACTTGTGATATACAAGATTTAGCTTCAACAGCATGCGAAACAAACGAGTTAGCTTCAAATCCATGCGAAACACATGATTTAGCTTCAAATCAATGCGAAGTAGGAGGCATATCTTCGATTCCTTGCGATACAAATGGTTTAGCTTCAAATACTTGTGATATACATGATTTAGCTTCAACAGCATGCGAAACAAACGAGTTAGCTTCAAAACCATGCGAAACACATGATTTAGATTAAAATCAATGCGAAGTAGAAGGCTTATCTTCGAATAAATGCGAAACAAATGATATAGCTTCAAATACTTGTGATATACATGATTTAGTTCCAACAGCATGCGAAACAAACGAGTTAGAATCAAATCCATGCGAAACAAATGATTTAGCTTCAAATCAATGCGAAGTAGAAGGCTTATCTTCGAATACATGCGAAACAAATGGATTATCTTCAAATACTTGTGATATACATGATTTAGCTTCAACAGCATGCGAAACAAACGAGTTAGCTTCAAATCCATGCGAAACACATGATTTAGCTTCAAATCAATGCGAAGTAGAAGGGTTATCTTCGAATCCGTGCGAAACAAATGGTTTAACTTCAAATACTTGTGATATACATGATTTAGCTTCAACTGCATGCGAAACAAACGAGTTAACTACAAATCCATGCGAAACACATGAGTTAGCTTCAAATCAATGCGAAGTGCAAGGCTTATCTTCGAATCCATGCGAAGCAAATGGTTTAGCTTCAAATACTTGTGATATAAATGATTTAGTTTCAACAGCATGCGAAACAAACGAGTTAGATTCAAATTCATGCTAAACACATGATTTAGCTTCAAATCAATGCGAAATAGTTGGATTATCTTCGAATCCATGAGAAACAAATGGTTTAACTTCACATACTTGTGATATACATGATTTAGCTTCAACAGCATGCGAAGCAAACGAGTTATCTTCAAATCCAAGCGAAACACATGATTTATCTTCAAATCAATGCTAAGTAGAAAGCTTAGCTTCAAATCCATGGGAATTTAGCTTCAAATACTTGTGATATACATGATTCAGCTTCAACTGCATGCGAAACAAACGAGTTAGTTTCAAGTCCAAACGAAAAACATGATTTAGCATCAAGTCAACGCGAAGTTGATGGCTTAGCTTCAAATCCATGCTAAACGAAAGATTTAGCTTCACATACTTGTGAATATAAGTGATATAGCTTCAAATGCAGGCGAAACAAACGAGTTAGCTTCAAACCCATGCGAAACACATGACTTAGCATCTAATCAATGCGAAGTAGAAGGCTAATCTTCGAATCCATGCGAAACAAATGATATAGCTTCAAATACTTGTGATATACATGATTTATTTTCAACAGCATGCGAAACAAACGAGTTAGATTCAAATCCATGCAAAACACATGATTTAGCTTCAAATCAATGCGAAATAGATGGATTATCTTCGAATCCATGGGAATCAAATGGTTTAGCTTCAAATACTTGTGATATACATGATTCAGCTTCAACTGCATGCGAAACAAACGAGTTAGCTTCAAATCCATGCGAAACACATGATTTAGATTAAAATGAATGCGAAGTAGAAGGCTTATCTTCGAATAAATGCGAAACAAATGATATAGCTTCAAATACTTGTGATATACATGATTTAGTTCAAACAGCATGCGAAACAAACGAGTTAGTTTCAAGTCCAAACGAAAAACATGATTTAGCATCAAGTCAACGCGAAGTTGATGGCTTAGCTTCAAATCCATGCGAAACGAAAGATTTAGCTTCACATACTTGTGAATATAAGTGATATAGCTTCAAATGCAGGCGAAACAAACGAGTTAGCTTCAAACCCATGCGAAACACATGACTTAGCATCTAATCAATGCGAAGTAGAAGGCTAATCTTCGAATACATGCGAATAAATGATATAGCTTCAAATACTTGTGATATACATGATTTATTTTCAACAGCATGCGAAACAAACGAGTTAGATTCAAATCCATGCAAAACACATGATTTAGCTTCAAATCATTGCGAAATAGATGGATTATTTTCGAATCCATGAGAAACAAATGGTTTAACTTCAAATACTTGTGATATACATGATTTAGCTTCAACAGCATGCGAAGCAAACGAGTTATCTTCAAATCCAAGCGAAACACATGATTTATCTTCAAATCAATGCTAAGTAGAAAGCTTAGCTTCAAATCCATGGGAATCAAATGGTTTAGCTTCAAATACTTGTGATATACATGATTCAGCTTCAACTGCATGCGAAACAAACGAGTTAGCTTCAAATCCATGCGAAACACATGATTTAGATTAAAATCAATGCGAAGTAGAAGGCTTATCTTCGAATAAATGCGAAACAAAAGATATAGCTTCAAATACTTGTGATAAACATGATTTAGTTCAAAGAGCATGCGAAACAAACGAGTTAGCTTCAAGTCCAAACGAAAAACATGATTTAGCATCAAGTCAACGCGAAGTTGATGGCTTAGCTTCAAATCCATGCGAAACGAAAGATTTAGCTTCACATACTTGTGAATATAAGTGATATAGCTTCAAATGCAGGCGAAACAAACGAGTTAGCTTCAAACCCATGCGAAACACATGACTTAGCATCTAATCAATGCGAAGTAGAAGGCTAATCTTCGAATCCATGCGAAACACATGATATAGCTTCAAATACTTGTGATATACATGATTTAGTTTCAACAGCGTGCGAAACAAACGAGTTAGATTCAAATCCATGCGAAACACGTGATTTTGCTTCAAATCAATGCGAAGTAGAAGGCTTATCTACGAATCCATGCGAAACAAATGGATTAGCTTCATATACTTGTGATATACATGATTTAGCTTCAACAGCATGCGAAATAAACGAGTTAGATTCAAATCCATGCGAAACACATGAGTTAGCTTCAAATCAATGCGAAGTGCAAGGCTTATCTTCGAATCCATGCGAAGCAAATGGTTTAGCTTCAAATACTTGTGATATACATGATTTAGTTCCAACAGCATGCGAAACAAACGAGTTAGCTTCAAATCCATGCGAAACACATGATTTAGCTTCAAATCAATGCGAATTAGAAGGGTTATCTTCGAATCCGTGCGAAACATATGATGTAGCTTCAAATACTTGTGATATACATGATTTAGCTTCAACAGCATGCGAAACAAACGAGTTAGCTTCAAATCCATGCGAAACACATGATTTAGCTTCAAATCAATGCGAAGTAGGAGGCATATCTTCGATTCCTTGCGATACAAATGGTTTAGCTTCAAATACTTGTGATATACATGATTTAGCTTCAACAGCATGCGAAACAAACGAGTTAGCTTCAAATCCATGCGAAACACATGATTTAGATTAAAATCAATGCGAAGTAGAAGGCTTATCTTCGAATCCATGCGAAACAAATGGATTATCTTCAAATACTTGTGATATACATGATTTAGCTTCAACAGCATGCGAAACAAACGAGTTAGCTTCAAATCCATGCGAAACACATGATTTAGCTTCAAAGCAATGCGAAGTAGAAGGGTTATCTTCGAATCCATGCGAAACAAATGGTTCAGCTTCAAATACTTGTGATATACATGATTTAGCTTCAACTGCATGCGAAACAAACGTGTTAGCTTAAAATCCATGCGGGACACATGATTTAGCTTCAAATCAATGCGAAGTAGAAGGCTCATCTTCGAATCCATGCGAAACAAATGGTTTAGCTTCAAATACTTGTGATGTACATGATTCAGCTTCAACTGCATGCGAAACAAACGACTTAGCTTCAAATCCATGCGAAACACATGATTTAGATTAAAATCAATGCGAAGTAGAAGGCTTATCTTCGAATCCATGCGAAACAAATGGTTCAGCTTCAAATACTTGTGATATACATGATTTAGCTTCAACTGCATGCGAAACAAACGAGTTAGCTTCAAGTCCAAACGAAACACATGATTTATCGTCCATGCATTGCGTAGTAGAAGGTTTAACTACAAATCCATGCGATTCAAGTGATTTAGGTTAAAATACTTGCTATATAATGGATTTAGCTTCAACTGGAAGCGAGACAAACGAGTTAGCTTCACATTCATGCGGAACACATGATTTAGATTCAAATCAATGTGAGGTAAAAGCTTTGTCTTCAAATCCATGCGAAACAAATGATTTAGCTTCAAATACTTTCGATATAAATGATTTAGATTCAACTGCATGCGAAACAAACGAGTTAACTTCAAATCCATGCGAAACACATGATTTAGTTTCAAATCAATGCGAAGTAGAAGACTGACCTTCAAATCCATGTGAAACGGATAGTTTAGCTTCCAAAACTTTTGATATACATGATTTAGCTTCAACAGCATGCGAAGCAAACGAGTTATCTTCAAATCCAAGCGAAACACATGATTTAGCTTCAAATCAATGCGAAGTAGAAGGCTTAGCTTCAAATCCATGGGAATCAAATGGTTTAGCTTCAAATACTTGTGATACACTTGATTTAGCTTCAAGTGCATGCGAAACAAACGAGTTAGCTTGAAATCCATTTGAAACAAATGACTTAGCATCAAATCAATGCGAAGTAGAAAGCTGACCTTCGAATCCATGCGAAGCAAATGGTTTAGCTTCAAATACTTGTGATATAAATGATTTAGTTTCAACAGCATGCGAAACAAACGAGTTAGCTTCGAATCCATGCGAAACAAATGGTTTAACTTCAAATACTTGTGATATACATGATTTAGCTTCAACTGCTAGCGAAAAAACGAATCAGCTTCAAATCCAAGCGAAAAACATGATTTATCATCAAGTCAACGCGAAGTTGTTGGCTTAGCTTCAAATCCATGCGCAACGAATGATTTAGCTTCACATACTTGAGAATATAAGTGATATAGCTTCAAATGCAGGTGAAACAAACGAGTTAGCTTCAAACCCATGCGAAACACATGATTTAGCATCTAATCAATGCGAAGTAGAAGGCTGATCTTCGAATCCATGCGAAGCAAATTGTTTAGCTTCAAATACTTGTGATACACTTGATTTAGCTTCAACAGCATGCGAAATAAACGAGTTAGCTTCAAATCCATGCGAAACACATGATTTAGCTACAAATCAATGCGAAGTAGGTGGCTTATCTTCGATTCCATGCGAAGCAAATGG
Organism: Megalopta genalis; assembly: GCF_051020955.1. Taxonomy (NCBI): domain Eukaryota; kingdom Metazoa; phylum Arthropoda; class Insecta; order Hymenoptera; family Halictidae; genus Megalopta; species Megalopta genalis. Next base: position 7,231 of record NW_027476531.1, on the reverse strand, counting down.
TTTAGCTTCAAATACTTGTGATATAAATGATTTAGTTTCAACAGCATGCGAAACAAACGAGTTAGATTCAAATTCATGCTAAACACATGATTTAGCTTCAAATCAATGCGAAATAGATGGATTATCTTCGAATCCATGAGAAACAAATGGTTTAACTTTAAATACTTGTGATATAAATGATTTAGCTTCAACAGCATGCGAAGCAAACGAGTTATCATCAAATCCAAGCGAAACACATGATTTATCTTCAAATCAATGCTAAGTAGAAAGCTTAGCTTCAAATCCATGGGAATAAAATGGTTTAGCTTCAAATACTTGTGATATACATGATTCAGCTTCAACTGCATGCGAAACAAACGAGTTAGTTTCAAGTCCAAACGAAAAACATGATTTAGCATCAAGTCAACGCGAAGTTGATGGCTTAGCTTCAAATCCATGTGAAACGAAAGATTTAGCTTCACATACTTGTGAATATAAGTGATATAGCTTCAAATGCAGGCGAAACAAACGAGTTAGCTTCAAACCCATGCGAAACACATGACTTAGCATCTAATCAATGCGAAGTAGAAGGCTAATCTTCGAATCCATGCGAAACAAATGATATAGCTTCAAATACTTGTGATATACATGATTTATTTTCAACAGCATGCGAAACAAACGAGTTAGATTCAAATCCATGCAAAACACATGATTTAGCTTCAAATCAATGCGAAATAGATGGATTATCTTCGAATCCATGAGAAACAAATGGTTGAACTTCAAATACTTGTGATATACATGATTTAGCTTCAACAGCATGCGAAACAAACGAGTTAGCTTCAAATCCATGCGAAACACATGATTTAGCTTCAAATCAATGCGAAGTAGAAGGGTTATCTTCGAATCCATGCGAAACAAATGGTTTAGCTGCAAATATTTGTGATATACATGATTCAGCTTCAACTGCATGCGAAACAAACGAGTTAGATTCAAATTCATGCTAAACACATGATTTAGCTTCAAATCAATGCGAAATAGATGGATTATCTTCGAATCCATGAGAAACAAATGGTTTATCTTCAAATACTTGTGATATACATGATTTAGCTTCAACAGCATGCGAAGCAAACGAGTTATCTTCAAATCCAAGCGAAACACATGATTTATCTTCAAATCAATGCTAAGTAGAAAACTTAGCTCCAAATCCATGGGAATCAAATGGTTTAGCTTCAAATACTTGTGATATACATGATTCAGCTTCAACTGCATGCGAAACAAACGAGTTAGCTTCAAATCCATGCGAAACACATGATTTAGATTAAAATCAATGCGAAGTAGTAGGCTTATGTTCGAACAAATGCGAAACAAATGATATAGCTTCAAATACTTGTGATATACATGATTTAGTTCCAACAGCATGCGAAACAAACGAGTTAGCTTCAAATCCATGCGAAACACATGATTTAGCTTCAAATCAATGCGAATTAGAAGGGTTATCTTCGAATCCGTGCGAAACATGATGTAGCTTCAAATACTTGTGATATACATGATTTAGCTTCAACAGCATGCGAAACAAACGAGTTAGAATCAAATCCATGCGAAACAAATGATTTAGCTTCAAATCAATGCGAAGTAGAAGGCTTATCTTCGAATCCATGCGAAACAAATGGATTATCTTCAAATACTTGTGATATACATGATTTAGCTTCAACAGCATGCGAAACAAACGAGTTAGCTTCAAATCCATGCGAAACACATGATTTAGCTTCAAAGCAATGCGAAGTAGAAGGGTTATCTTCGAATCCATGCGAAACAAATTGTTTAGCTGCAAATACTTGTGATATACATGATTTAGCTTCAACTGCTAGCGAAAAAACGAGTTAGCTTCAAATCCAAGCGAAACACATGATTTAGCCTCAAATCAATGCGAAGTAGAAGGCTTAGCTTCGAATAAATGCGAAACAAATGGTTTAGCTTCAAATACTTGTGATATACATGATTTAGCTTCAACTGCATGCGAAACAAACGAGTTAGCTTCAAGTCCAAACGAAACACATGATTTATCTTCCATGCATTGCGTAGTAGAAGGTTTAACTACAAATCCATGCGATTCAAGTGATTTAGGTTAAAATACTTGCTATATAATGGATTTAGCTTCAACTGGAAGCGAGACAAACGAGTTAGCTTCACATTCATGCGAAACACATGATTTAGATTCAAATCAATGCGAGGTAAAAGCTTTGTCTTCAAATCCATGCGAAACAAATGATTTAGCTTCAAATACTTTCGATATAAATGATTTAGATTCAACTGCATGCGAAACAAACGAGTTAACTTCAAATCCATGCGAAACACATGATATAGTTTCAAATCAATGCGAAGAAGAAGACTGATCTTCAAATCCATGTGAAACGAATAGTTTAGCTTCCAAAACTTTTGATATACATGATTTAGCTTCAACAGCATGCGAAACAAACGAGTTAGCTTCAAATCCATGCGAAACACATGATTTAGCTTCAAATCAATGCGAATTAGAAGGGTTATCTTGGAATCCATGCGAAACGTATGATATAGCTTCAAATACTTGTGATATACATTATTTAGCTTCCACAGCATCCGAAACAAACGAGTTAGATTCAAATCCATGCGAAACACATGATTTAGCTTCAAATCAATGCGAAGTAGAAGGCTTATCTTCGAATCCATGCGAAACAAACGGATTAGCTTCTTATACTTGTGATATACATGATTTAGCTTCAACAGCATGCGAAATAAACGAGTTAGATTCAAATCCATGCGAAACACATGATTTAGCTTCAAATCAATGCGAAGTAGAAGGGTTACCTTCGTATCGATGCGAAACAAATGGTTTAGCTGCAAATACTTGTGATGTACATGATTCAGCTTCAACTGCATGCGAAACAAACGACTTAGCTTCAAATCCATGCGAAACACATGATTTAGATTAAAATCAATGCGAAGTAGAAGGCTTATCTTCGAATCCATGCGAAACAAATGGTTCAGCTTCAAATACTTGTGATATACATGATTTAGCTTCAACTGCATGCGAAACAAACGTGTTAGCTTAAAATCCATGCGGGACACATGATTTAGCTTCAAATCAATGCGAAGTAGAAGGCTCATCTTCGAATCCATGCGAAACAAATGGTTTAGCTTCAAATACTTGTGATGTACATGATTCAGCTTCAACTGCATGCGAAACAAACGACTTAGCTTCAAATCCATGCGAAACACATGATTTAGATTAAAATCAATGCGAAGTAGAAGGCTTATCTTCGAATCCATGCGAAACAAATGGTTCAGCTTCAAATACTTGTGATATACATGATTTAGCTTCAACTGCATGCGAAACAAACGAGTTAGCTTCAAGTCCAAACGAAACACATGATTTATCTTCCATGCATTGCGTAGTAGAAGGTTTAACTACAAATCCATGCGATTCAAGTGATTTAAGTTAAAATACATGCTATATAATGGATTTAGCTTCAACTGGAAGCGAGACAAACGAGTTAGCTTCACATTCATGCGGAACACATGATTTAGATTCAAATCAATGCGAGGTAAAAGCTTTGTCTTCAAATCCATGCGAAACAAATGATTTAGCTTCAAATACTTTCGATATAAATGATTTAGATTCAACTGCATGCGAAACAAACGAGTTAACTTCAAATCCATGCGAAACACATGATTTAGTTTCAAATCAATGCGAAGTAGAAGACTGACCTTCAAATCCATGTGAAACGAATAGTTTAGCTTCCAAAACTTTTGATATACATGATTTAGCTTCAACAGCATGCGAAGCAAACGAGTCATCTTCAAATCCAAGCGAAACACATGATTTAGCTTCAAATCAATGCGAAGTAGAAGGCTTAGCTTCAAATTCATGGGAATCAAATGGTTTAGCTTCAAATACTTGTGACACACTTGATTTAGCTTCAACTGCATGCGAAACAAACGAGTTAGCTTGAAATCCATTTGAAACAAATGACTTAGCATCAAATCAATGCGAAGTAGAAAGCTGACCTTCGAATCCATGCGAAGCAAATGGTTTAGCTTCAAATACTTGTGATATAAATGATTTAGTTTCAACAGCATGCGAAACAAACGAGTTAGCTTCGAATCCATGCGAAACAAATGGTTTAACTTCAAATACTTGTGATATACATGATTTAGCTTCAACAGCATGCGAAGCAAATGAGTTATCTTCAAATCCAAACGGAACACATGATTTATCTTCAAATCAATGCTAAGTAGAAAGCTTAGCTTCAAATCCATGGGAATAAAATGGTTTAGCTTCAAATACTTGTGATATACATGATTTAGCTTCAACTGCTAGCGAAAAAACGAATCAGCTTCAAATCCAAGCGAAAAACATGATTTATCATCAAGTCAACGCGAAGTTGTTGGCTTAGCTTCAAATCCATGCGCAACGAATGAGTTAGCTTCACATACTTGAGAATATAAGTGATATAGCTTCAAATGCAGGTGAAACAAACGAGTTAGCTTCAAACCCATGCGAAACACATGATTTAGCATCTAATCAATGCGAAGTAGAAGGCTGATATTCGAATCCATGCGAAGCAAATTGTTTAGCTTCAAATACTTGTGATACACTTGATTTAGCTTCAACAGCATGCGAAATAAACGAGTTAGCTTCAAATCCATGCGAAACACATGATTTAGCTACAAATCAATGCGAAGTAGGTGGCTTATTTTCGATTCCATGCGATACAAATGGTTTAGCTTCAAATAATTGTGATATACATGATTTAGCTTCAACAGCATGCGAAACAAACGAGTTAGCTTCAAATCCATGCGAAACACATGATTTAGCTACAAATCAATGCGAAGTAGGTGGCTTATCTTCGATTCCATGCGATACAAATGGTTTAGCTTCAAATAATTGTGATATACATGATTTAGCTTCAACAGCATGCGAAACAAACGAGTTAGCTTCAAATCCATGCGAAACAAATGACTTAGCATCAAATCAATGCGAAGTAGAAGGCTGACCTTCGAATCCATGCGAAGCAAATGGTTTAGCTTCAAATACTTGTGATATAAATGATTTAGTTTCAACAGCATGCGAAACAAACGAATTAGATTCAAACCCATGCAAAACACATGTTTTAGCTTCAAATCAATGCGAAGTAGAAGGCTGACCTTCGAATCCATGCGAAGCAAATTGTTTAGCTCCAAATACTTGTGATACACTTGATTTAGCTTCAACAGCATGCGAAATAAACGCGTTAGCTTCAAATCCATGCGAAACACATGATTTAGCATCTAATCAATGCGAAGTAGGTGGCTTATCTTCGATTCCATGCGATACAAATGGTTTAGCTTCAAATAAGTGTGATATACATGATTTAGCTTCAACAGCATGCGAAACAAACGAGTTAGCTTCAAATCCATGCGAAACAAATGACTTAGCATCAAATCAATGCTAAGTAGAAGGCTGACCTTCGAATCCATGCGAAGCAAATGGTTTAGCTTCAAATACTTGTGATATAAATGATTTAGTTTCAACAGCATGCGAAACAAACGAGTTAGATTCAAACCCATGCAAAACACATGTTTTAGCTTCAAATCAATGCGAAATAGATGGATTATCTTCGAATCCATGCGAAACAAATGGTTTAACTTCAAATACTTGTGATATACATGATTTAGCTTCAACAGCATGCGAAGCAAACGAGTTATCTTCAAATCCAAGCGAAACACATGATTTATCTTCAAATCAATGCTAAGTAGAAAGCATAGCTTCAAATCCATGGGAATCAAATGGTTTAGCTTGAAATACTTGTGATATACATGATTTAGCTTCAACTGCTAGCGAAAAAACGAGTTAGCTTCAAACCCATGCGAAACAAATGATTTAGCATCTAATCAATGCGAAGTAGAAGGCTGATCTTCGAATCCATGCGAAGCAAATTGTTTAGCTCCAAATACTTATGATACACTTGATTTAGCTTCAACAGCATGCGAAATAAACGCGTTAGCTTCAAATCCATGCGAAACACATGATTTAGCTACAAATCAATACGAAGTAGGTGGCTTATCTTCGATTCCATGCGATACAAATGGTTTAGCTTCAAATAATTGTGATATACATGATTTAGCTTCAACAGCATGCGAAGCAAACGAGTTATCTTCAAATCCAAGCGAAACACATGATTTATCTTCAAATCAATGCTAACTAGAAAGCTTAGCTTCAAATCCATGGGAATCAAATGATTTAGCTTCAAATACTTGTGATATACATGATTTAGTTCAAACAGCATGCGAAACAAACGAGTTAACTTCAAGTCCAAACGAAAAACATGATTTAGCATCTAATCAATGCGAAGTAGAAGGCTGATCTTCAAATCCATGCGAAACAAATGATTTAGCTTCAAATACTTTCGATATAAATGATTTAGATTCAACTGCATGCGAAACAAACGAGTTAACTTCAAATCCATGCGAAACACATGATTTAGTTTCAAATCAATGCGAAGTAGAAGACTGACCTTCAAATCCATGTGAAACGAATAGTTTAGCTTCAAATACTTGTGATACACTTGATTTAGCTTCAACAGCATGCGAAATAAACGCGTTAGCTTCAAATCCATGCGAAACACATGATTTAGCATCTAATCAATGCGAAGTAGGTGGCTTATCTTCGATTCCATGCGATACAAATGGTTTAGCTTCAAATAATTGTGATATACATGATTTAGCTTCAACAGCATGCGAAACAAACGAGTTAGCTTCAAATCCATGCGAAACGAATGACTTAGCACCAAATCAATGCGAAGTAGAAGGCTGACCTTCGAATCCATGCGAAACAAATGGTTTAGCTTCAAATACTTGTGATATAAATGATTTAGTTTCAACAGCATGCGAAGCAAACGAGTTAGATTCAAACCCATGCAAAACACATGTTTTATCTTCAAATCAATGCGAAGTAGAAGGCTGACCTTCGAATCCATGCGAAGCAAATTGTTTAGCTCCAAGTACTTGTGATACACTTAATTTAGCTTCAACAGCATGCGAAATAAACGCGTTAGCTTCAAATCCATGCGAAATACATGATTTAGCATCTAATCAATGCGAAGTAGGTGGCTTATCTTCGATTCCATGCGATACAAATGGTTTAGCTTCAAATAATTGTGATATACATGATTTAGCTTCAACAGCATGCGAAGCAAACGAGTTATCTTCAAATCCAAGCGAAACACATGATTTA